>NW_009276958.1:40442-90006 GCF_000150675.1 Verticillium dahliae VdLs.17
ATTCTACGTCTGTGCTTTTATCGTAAATCGAAGCAGCAAGACGACTGATCGACTTTGTTTCGTATTATGCCAACTGTCCCAGATCCCTCAAGAGCCTGCTCGTACACCAAGATCTTGTCTTCATCTGCCATGCCCCAAGCTTTGATCAATTATTCAACTGCAACTGTGAGGGATGTGGCACATCACATCAGTCGAAGGGCATTCTTACAGGCTATACTTTGGTAGCTTTACATTCCATATCACTATCTTATGAGGGGTCCGTAATATTTTCACTGAACAATTGTGAGTGCGTGGGCTGGGCAGATTGAAGAGGTCTTCCCCATGTGGTCCGCAGGTGATAGAAAATAGATATGGTATCGTAATATATCCCAATTCGGGCCCTTTGCAGCTAGGAGGGCCCTCCGCAGTCATTGTATATACGTTATCGTAGTTCTTAGGTAGTCCCTAACCGACCCCCCTGCTCCGTGGCTCCTCAGGGACCACTAGACAGCAATATCAGTCTTGTAAATTGTCGTGCTGGGAGCGAGATTCTATCGTGTTATGAACCTCGATCAGGCTCTAGTCACGTTTTTGAGGAGCGACCAGACTTAGGATTCATATTTGAGAAAGCCAGACAATCTGCGTAATGGCGTCCTTTATACAGCCAGAGTATCTCATCGCGGGAAATAAACGGCATGTCTTGGCGCATACCGGAAATGAGCAGCATTCCCGCTCTCCAGCGACTTCCTGCTCAAATCACCTCAATAACAGCACCATGGTGCCTGATTCAATAATTGTTCCCCACTCAAGGAGCGGTGCCCATGGTCCGAAGGGACTTGAGTGCTCTGATGCAACGCTGCCTGCGCAAAGTGCGGATGTTTTCGGCAGCATAGCAGCGTTACTGCCACCCACACAAGGGGACATCATGTCTGGGAAGACCAAGCGGGCTTGCTGGAACAGCACGTTCTGCAAAAGAGGGGTTGCCCTCTGGGAGAAAGGTGATTTGCACCAAGCATATTTAATCGCCGGTCTGTCCATAAACAAAATGCTGCTCTCTAGCCCGTTGCAATCCGCTTCAGATCGTGAAAACCTCGACGGAAAGCACTTGCAATGAGATTCGATTCAGCTTTCCCCTGGCTTCTGGCTGCCAGTCTTGGCCTAGCAAGAGAATCTCAAGATGAGGATGCCATCGCACCGCCTATGATGAAGGGGAAATATGCCCCAGGCGCCTACATTGCGGAGATATCCGACGGCCAAGTAAGTGAACGGGGATGCTTGCACAGGAAACATATGCTGACCGAGCCTATAAGGACAGACGAGTGCATCTCAAGCCTCGGGGCCCAAGGAGGTGTAACTAGTGTTGAGGAGCGCATCCGCTTCGACTCCACAGTCTTCAAGGGCACGTCATTCAACCTTGGAATTGTTCAGAAGGAAGACGAAGAAGAGGTCGTACGCCAGGTCGGGGCTTCACCCGAAGCCAGAAACATCTGGCCTGTCAAAGTTATTTCATCGCCCCAACCGAATTTAGCTTGGACAGCCCAAGGCAAACCCTTGGTTGAAGTTCAGCGGAGACAGGTTGGCAAAGACGGTCATTCGCCTCACATCATGACGCAGGTCGATCGCTTTCATGCTGAGGGAATCACTGAAGAGGGTTTTCGGATAGGTATCGTTGATACTGGCTTCGATTACACCCATCCAGCCCCAGATGCCTCGTCGAGTTCGGCGCAAATGTCGCCGGTGGCAGCTACGATGAAAGTCAGCCACCCAACCCAGACGGAGACCCTTTTGAAGATTGTAACGGCCACGCAACGCATGTCGCTGAGATCATCGCCGCGCTGTATAACCCGCTTGGCTTCAAAGGCGCCGCGCCTGGTGTCAAAATTGGCATGTTCCGCGCCTTAGCTGCTCTGACATTACGACAATGGACGCTCCCATGGCTGCCACTTATGAAGATGGAAGTGACATTATCACTGGCCAGTCGGACTGGCAAGTGGCTAGAGCCAAAAGCCATTTGCATTGCTGGTGTCGCGCATTGTTGAGGCCGGTGTTCCCTGCACCTTTTCAGGTGGTAACAAGGTTGGGGGCACAGAAGGCCTCTTCGGCGTCAGTGCCCCCTCAATTGGCGATGGAGTCCTATCGCTTTCGTCGTTCCAACATACCCATGACCCATCCTACGACGCGCCTAGCGGACAAGCTAGCGAGATTTCGAATACGGACACGGGTGGTGCCGTCAGTACTTTCACAAGCTGGGGACTGACCTTTTATTTGGGGAATGAGCTGGATGTTGGCGCACCAGCAGAAATATTCTTTCAATTTTGCCGCTAGCTCAGGGTGGCTATGGAGTTGCTTCAGGGACGTCAATGTCCTGCCCTCTTATTGCCGCCATTGTTGCTCTGGTTGTTGAGGCCAGTGTCTCTCTCCCCTTAAGCGACAACTTAATCTAATGGTACCTAAGAGTAAGAACATAACGGGAGATTCAATGAATTCTCTCAATGTCCGCTAAGACCGGTAGATCATACGACATGTCGACAGGCCGGCCAGTCCTAAGTCCTGGTCTTGGCCCCGTTCCAGAGCAAGGTACAGGCTTGGTACAGGCATACGACGCAATCCACTCTATCGTCTTCCTGATTGTCACACAGTTGTATTTTAACGACACTGAGAACTCTCTCCGACACTGAGAACTTTCTCTCTGAACAAGCTTTTATGGTTCGAAATAAAGGCACCCTTTCAGTGACTTCCGCCATCGGACACAGGCCCGCGCTCACTGCGGACACCCTTTGGTCAAGCATGGTATACAAGCAATCATCACCACTTCTGACGAGCGCCTACGCTGGGCTTTCATTTCCCCCTCAAGAACAATTGTTCAGCCTGGAAATGAAGTACAGGTCTTGGTTACCGCAACACCACCGAAGGACGTCGACATCTCTGTGGTGCCCATTTACTCCGGACGGATCACTCTCAATGATACTTCAAGTGAAAATTCTAGCTCACAGCTTGCACTGACGTACATAGTAGTCGCAGGAGCGATGCGAAATACTATAGTAATGGCATCGTCTCGCATGTGGACTACGCGGTCGGACAACTCGGGCAGCTCGCCACTTCCAGGCGGAGTGACTGCATAGCTTTCTGCCCCACCTAGAAACAAAAACTTGACCAGAAATCCGCTTGAAGTCTCAGATCTCATCCTACCGCCAAGTGCACTTCCAAGTCAGTCCATCTGGCTCGTCATGGGGAGTGCCGAAGTCCGTCTTGAACTGCAGCTCCCGGCACCATCATGCTTGACCGCTGCTCCACGGCAGAAGTAGAACGGGCTTGGTGATGTGACAGTAGGTAATATCGAAGACTATCCTACAACATACAACCGAAACGTTGGCTGGGCGTCTTCATGGAACGGTAGAATGGCGGATGGTTCCTGGGCACTTCCCGATCCATACCGCTTCGTTGTAATCGCGCTGTGGACCTTTGGCAATGGAGGCGACGTCAGAGACTGGGATCGCTTTAACTTCTTAGAAATCAGGCTACAGTATGTTTGAGACAGTGATGGTGCAAGACTGTCGTTTTGCACCCACCCACCGGTTCCAGTACAGATGGAGTGACTTGCAAGGATCAAACAACTTGACCTCATTGAACAATGATGAATGGTTGTACATAGCAAAAGCCATATCAACACCCTTCCGTGCCTATGCTTCCATTTACTGACGATCATCCGGATGGAACACCAATGCCCGCACCTCGATGCTCTCCCGCAGCGGCGCATCCTCCGGAGCCGAGGGGTCCACAAATGCCGTGTGGGGCACGCGGCGCGCCCGGCCGTCCGTCTTGCTATCGAAGCACTTGATGAGAAGCACCTCGTCCGGGGTCAATCCACTCTTGTAGAACCACTTGTGGCTGCTGTTGTGCTTGACAGCATAGGTCTCGCCACGGCGGTCGGGGTAGATGAGCTCTGTCACGACGAGGTCAGAGTCCGGGACTGAATCAGCTTCGGCCACGGCAAGCGGGTCCCGATGGACAGTCTTGATGGGGCGCCAGACGTTGATGATCTGCACGCGACCGTTGAGGAGCTCATCTGCTTGCTCGGGCAGATGATGTGGAACCCGCGTGAGCGCTGCCGCATACGACTGGTCAATGTGAACGCGCTGGACTGGCCCTCTGAGCGTTCGGCCTTTCGGCTCTGCGTCAGGGGCCTGGCGGCGGATGGTGTGGTCGAAGATAAAGATCTTTGAGGCACCAGTGCTGTGGTGTGTAAGCGTTTTTCATGGTCATAATCCCTCGGCAACTTACACATCCTTGAGGAGCTGCTCTGTTTCGGGGTAGTATGAAGCCTTGATCTGGTCGTCGTCGAGGAAGTCGCGCTCCTGCGCCGTATGTCGATGAATCTGGAATCCATTGGAATCGAGGGAAAACTCGGCCTCCCGGCCTGAAATGTCGTGAATGGTGACTTTGTGAGACTCGACCGGTCGGTCGTAAGTCTCAGGGCGACCAACGTAGGTTGGATGAGGAGGCGAGCCGTCCTCATTGGGCTTGAAGTAGTTGAGGGATGTCTCAACGTCATGACGGGACAGCTTGGGTTCGTTTGAAGTCTCAACTTGGACGGGTTTATCGATACTCTGGAGAGAGCCGAAGGCCCCCGTGGGGATCTGGTGAACGGCGGCGGCGGCCATGATGAAAGTAATCTGAGATACTCAAGGGCTGATAGCTATGAAATCAAGAGATCAATGATGCGTCGGTCATGTGGTTTCTGGCAATGGTTTTGTTGAGTCTTGCGAGACTATCTTTGGGCGTGGACCTCGGCGCTTTTTATGCGACGGGTGCCTCAACAGACACCCCGCGAGCACGCCATCCACACCTCAACTCGGTTGATGGAGGGATTGATAAGCAACCCAATGAAATGTGATCTGGGCACACTGGAAAGGCGCCAGTGACGTTGGACAACGTGAGGAGAGGCTCGATTATAAATGATACATTGAAAATGATGACTGGATGGGGGTTGTGTACATAAATTCACACATGGTGCGTAAGCTACGCGCGTTGCACGATGATTGAGGTTCATCAGCAACATCGACCACCACGGCGAAGACTTTATGTAGCAGTCTTTCAGAAGCACATAATTAACATATGATCAGTTCTATTCTATAAATAGAAAGAGTCTACCCTCTATGATGCTTCCAGTGACCGCGCTGCCGCTCGCAACGGTTCATGAATCAGCTTAGTGATGGTAGTTCCATCTTTGAGCAAATCGACCTTCTCTTCCAATCTATACCCTCCAAGCCTCGGGATGAGTCGCGTCCACACATACCAGTACGCTGTCGCAGCGGTGATACTACCATCGTTAGCAGGGTTCGGGTCATGTAAAGCAAGGGCAACTCACATGCTCACGCCAACGATAGCATACGTGGCGTAGAAAAGTTCACCCTCCCGCCGATTTGGCGGCGGGAAGAATGGTGCAGCGAGCAGGCTGAGGCTCAAACAGATCTTCAGCACCACAGCAGGCAGCCAGACTTTGAACGGCCTCTTCAGATCTGGACGCTTGAAGCGCAGCCACACGAGGCCGGATGCCACTGCCAACGAAAAGAACTGGCCAGGATAGCCTTCTACTTCTAGAATGAAAGAGTATACCTCACGCGACGGCGGTAGTGTTATGACGAGGAGGGAGGGTACGAAGTGTACCGCCAACCCTCCTATTGGCGAGTTGAAGGGGCGTGTTGTTGAGAGAATCTCCGAAAAGGGTAGGAAGCCCTGCCTGGCAATCTCTTGTTTGAGCCGGGCCTGAGCAAAAGCCACGACCAGTACGTTTCCCACAGCGGACAGGGCGACGGCCAAGGGTAAGATGATGCGCCCTACGCCGGGTCCAAAGATCCTCTCGAAGAAGAGCGCTGCAATCAACTCGCCGCTCTCTTTGATCTCGTCGATGGGGACAACGATGAAGTAGGCCACGTTAATGAGCAGGTACAGCCCACAAGCCGTAATGAGCGCAGTGAAGGTGACAGAGCGCAAGGTCCGCACGGGATCCTTGACCTCGTTCAGGACGTTGTTGGCATTGTCCAGCCCAGCGAACGAGTAGAAGACCTTGAACAGAGACGTGGCGATGATTCCCCAATTCCAGTTTGAATGTTCCCAAAGTGTATTCCAAGCCAGGCTCGACCCTTGCGCTGGTAGCCGCTGTTCCGGACGCAGAAGCACGACGTACAGGCCAGACAGGATCATGAATATGATGATGCCAACTTTGACCCAGCCTAGCACGTTTTGCAAACGGACTCCTGTCTTGGGGAATACGGCATGGACTCCGGTGACGGCCGCGAGCAATGCCACAGCCAGCCCCTTGCGGAGACCATCGCCCGCCTGCTCCTGGCCCAGTGCGAACAAGACATACTGGCTGAAGACAATGCAGTTGCTGGCCGTGAAGCCGAGCAGGACGACATGGACGGCGACCAGCGTCGAGGCGAGAAAGCGCGGCCGCCTGTATGTGAACTCCAGGTACACCTTGTCGCCGCCCGACCTCGGTAGCATGGAGCCGAATTCCAACGAAACGGCCAAGCCGCAAGCAGCCACGGCAGCACCCACGACCCACAGCACCAGAGCTAGCCCCGGGCTACCGACCGCACGAACTATTGAGCCCGGCGTTGCGAAGATACCACTGCCGATGACTCGGGAGATGACAAGGATATAAGCACTCTGCCAGGAGAGCGTGCGGCCCAGGGAGGAAGCTTCGGGGAGCACATCGTCTTCGATACGACGCGATATTTTGCCGAAATTATTGGAGTACAGCGTTGTGCTCGAGCTGCTCGAGCTGCTAGAAGTGGCCGGTGAGAGGAGCGGCTGGGCTTCGGCGTCGGTGATCGTCATGATGCTTGGTCGTTTCTGGTAGTTGTCTGGCTTGCTAACATGCCCGACTTCTCGTCGGCACTTGTAATCGTGGAATCGATGTTTTCAGGTTGTATATATCTGTCATGTCTCGGGCAACAACAGTTGATGGTCTTGGAAGTGTTCGCAGCAGACGGACGCCTGCGTTGTGGTTGTGGGAGGCATCGCAAGATAGGGATTCGTGGGACGCGACGACTGCTTGATAAGCGCAGCTGACATCTGAGACTCCATGGTGATGGCGTTTGATGGCACCATGGCGATCCGAGCACGTGTTTGGGGGTGAGTGTCGCGGAGGAATGTTTTGGTGGTACAATGAAGCTCGCACGCCATCGCGATACTGATGACGAAATGCAGGTGCGGCTCTCCTACAATGCGGATGCCTAGGATGCTATCCACAGGCGTTAGTCATCAGACCCAGCCATAATCATCACAACGTCATGGGAGTGGGAAGGCACGGACGACATGCACATATTGAAACGGCAACTCATCTTGAATGGTGTCACCACGGAATTGAACAAAGTGGATTGATTGTTGTTAAGGTACAAAAGGAGACTTCCAGAAGTCCAAACGAAGGTAATTGGTCAGATCCAGCATCGGTAAGGAGTCTTACCGGGGCGATAACGACAGAACAAATGCATCAAATGAGGACTCCACATTTGGGATGAAAGTACTCCTGGGTCACAGAACAGAACCTTGCCTGATCGGCAACACACCCCCTCAGATGGGTAGGCGAGCCTCTCTCTGACCATCTGAACCACGAAAGATCAGGCAGATGCCTGTTGGCGGCTTTTGGTAGAGAATTTGGTGCCTTTGGAACAGTTGGCGTTCTCAGGGCAGATGAAGGAAATCGTGCTTGTGAAGCAAATAAGGATGTGTGTAAGTGTTAGGAGAGGTGGGCGAAATTGAGCAAGCTGTTCACTGGTGGACCGCTGGTACGCACTCCATCTGCAGAAGCTTCACGAAGTTCTGATGCTTCTGAGTCGGGAGAATCTTTGTAAGCCCATCGCTCACTATCTTGTCAGTGCTCATCCAGTCCACGGATATCTTCCCCTGTCTGACTGTTTGTCGGATCCAAAGACGATGGATGTCAACATGCTTGAGCTTCGTAGTGGCTTGAGGCCTCTCACTAGTGAGTAACAGCAGCGTTTGGCGGTTATCACAGAACATCTGGATCGGAACCTTGCCATGAAAACGTAGCTGAAGCTCCTTGATCAGACGAAGAGTGGCAAGGTAGTTCCTCGCTGCGACACTGAGGGCCACCAGCTCAGCTTCGGTGCTAGAAGTGACCACGGATCGCTGCTTTGTAGCTTTCCAGTCAATTGGACCTCCAAAGAGCATGGTGGTGTATCCTTGTGAGCTAAATCTGGTGATGGGATCATCGCCGAATGATGCGTCGCTCGCACAATACAGCGATGTAGAATGGTCTCCTGATCCTCCGTAGGACAGCGAGAGAGTCCTTGTGCGATAGAGGTAGCGGAGACAGTGGTCTGCTGCAAGGTGATGGAGTTCTGTCGGCCTGAGCAGAGACTCCGCAAGTCTTGAGGCAGCTTTGGCCACATCAGGTCGTGTTGTGGTTGCTGCGTAATTGATGGAACCAATTTTGCGTTGGTATAGTTGAATGGATTCAGCAGAGGCTTCGTAATCCTTTGGAGCAGGTGCTGGGTCTGTTGATAGAGGCGTCAAATGACCTCTGGTGGATGGCTGGAGGTTGAGGTCCTTCATCTTTTCAGTGATGTAGTTCTCCAGAGACAGCCAGAGCTTGCGCTGGCTACGATCTCTGACCACTCTGATGCCTAAGAACCATCTGACCTCGCCAAGTTCTCGCATCTCGAACAGAGACTTGAGCTGGCTCTTCAGCTCTTCGGCCGCTTGGCGATCCTCTTTGCGGTTCATGAGGATGATGTCGTCAACGTAGAAGAACATGATCATGCCTCTGCCCATGAAGACACAGTTATCTTCCTCGAGAGCCACGAGGCCGATCTTCCGCATAGCCTCGGACAGCAGCTTGTGCCAGAGAAGCGGTGATCGGCGCAAACCGTACAAAGCTCTCTTCAGCTTGAAAATCGTGCGCCTCTGTGGAGCGCCCTTCTTCTGTTGCATCTCCTGCATGAGATCCCAGCCCTGAGGGGCCCAGACGTAGACTGTCTCGTCGAGGTGTGCATTTGGAAAGGCGTTGACGGCATCCAACTGGTGCGTGTCTAGGTCAAACTCTGCACAGATGGCCATCAACGTTCTGAACGTCTTGGCTGCCAGTGTCGACGCGTATGTTTCCATCTCATTCTTGGGCTGTTGGTCTCCTCGTACGCAGAGCCTGGCCTTGAACTTGGTCACGTAGCCGGTGGAGTCAACCTTGTATTTCCAGACCCAGGTCAACCCGAGAACCTTGTGTATTTCCTGGTCGACCGATTCGAAGGGGACTTGCTCGATTGTGTCCATATTTTCAATGGTGTTGACCTCCTGGACGCTTGCTTCTAGCCACTGCTTTTTGTGATCAGAATGAAGCATCTCCTTCCAGGATCTTGGCTCCGCGGGCATATCTGTTCGGAGAAGCGGTTTCTTGTTCGATGGAGTCTGAGTGTGAAAGAATGAGTATTCCACGGTCAAATGTGATGATGGAGGCATTTTCTTGCTGCGGCGGGCTCCTAGAGCCTGGTCGGTGGGGGTGCCGTCTTTGAACTGTGACGGCTTTCTGTCTCTAGCGCTCCTTCGAGTGCCTTGGATTTGTGTTGATGGCGACGGCTGTGGGGCTGGTGCCACTGATGGTCGGGCCTCCACAGTCTCTGTCTCGTCTTCAGCTGAACTTTGATCAGCTGGTGTGTGTTGAGGTGTTGATTCAGGGCTCCGAGCTACTTCGATAGTGTCTTCAATAGCCTCTTCAGTCACTTGAATGGTGTCTGGCACGGGGATCGTGTCTTCCACAGCATCTTCAGCCCCTTGAATGGTGTCTATTACGGCATCTTCCACCCCCTCAGAGACAGCTGGCTGGCCTTGTCCAGTCTCCGTCTCTGGAGTTGGACGTGGTGACGGCAGGACATCATCTCTGCTGGCTGTGTGACCTTCCCGGGGTCGCAGTATCTCCGCGTTGATCTTTCCTCCAAGTTGGAATGTCCGGGCTTTCTCGAACAGGTCGATGGTGGCAACATCGAACTCGTCAATGTCCAGTGACGAGTTGAAAGGATTCTGGGCGTCCGCAACGGGCACGTCCAAAGCCTGGAATTCGTCCTGTAGAATTGGCTTTGGGGATTGGGCGTCCTTGAAAACTGTGGACTCATCGAAACCCACGTCTCTTGTCCTCAATACTGCTTTCATCTCTGGAACCCAGATTCTGTATATGTTGCTGCTGTCGTATCCACAGAGATAGCCGATGTGGGCTCTCGGAGCCAGCTTCTGCTTTCGGTTACGTCCCTCTTGGGCGTCTGCCGTGAGAGGATACGCCCTGCATCCGTATCTTCGCAGGTGAGCCAGGCCTGGAGCCGTAGTTCGAGCGGCAAGGCCCTTGGAGTTGAGCCAGTCGTTCAGCCTTCCTTCTGGTGTCGCCCACTGTAGGCGTCCCTTCGGCGTGAGATTGTGGAGATATGCAGCGGTTTGTACCACCTCTGGCCACAAATCCTCCGGGAACCCAGCAGCCGAGGTAAGGGTTCTTGCGATGGTGAATATCGTGCCTCCATTGCGTTCTGCGGCACCGTTCTGTTCTGGTGTCCTTGCGGCTGATCTCTCCAAGAGAATGCCGCGCTCTTCTGACCAAGTAACCAGATTGCTGCGTAGTGCTGAGTCCCAGTCAACTCTCAGGACCTTGATGACCAGATGGTACTGTCTCCAGAGAAACATCTCAAAGTTGATAAACGCCTGGAAGCCATCTGCTCTGGCAGGCAGAATCCTGACAACAATCTTCCCCGAATATGCGTCCGTTATTACAAGGCACGACTCCATGCCGTTGTACGACTTCCCAGGGCTGAAGAAGTCCAGGTTGACGCGCTCAAATGGATTCGTCGTCGTGTACGTTGGCTGTCTCCGAGATACAATCTTCTTGGATTTCGCTACCCCGCAAGACTCGCATTCGAATGTTGTTGGCCCTTTCACCCCAACTCCAGTACAGCTGTATGGCAGCTGCTGTATGGCCTCTGGGTGGGCATGAGCCAGCCGTTCGTGCCAGAGCCTCGAGTCGCTGACCATCGCGGCTCTCTGCTTCTTGGAGTGATAGAAGGAAGTGGTGCTATGTAGGGTGTTCACCGCATACTGGCCACCCTTCTCCTGAAGTGGGATCTCTGAGCCAGTGGCTGGGTTGAACAGCATGTTCCTGAGGGAGTCCAGTCCGAGTCCTTGGCGTTGGAGCTGCCTGGCTGAAATAAGCGTCGTCGGGTAGTCTTTGATGTACGAGACATCATGGCAGGTGATGCTGATGACGTTCTGCTTGCTGTCGAGGGTGTCGATGGCCATCGTGCCATGCCCTTCGACGGGGCTTGATTTGCCTCCTCCTGTGCTGTATCTTACAGTGTCGGTGGCCTCGCGAAAGTTGGTGAGGAGGTCTTTGTTGTTGGTTATATGGTTGGGTGTACCCGAGTCGATCAGGAACTCGTGACGGAGATCCCCTCCTCGGTTTGTCCGTTGAAACTCGTCCGAATCAGCGACGGAGAAGTTGCTCATGAAGTTGGTGTACTCGTCATCGCAGCTCTGTTCATCATCGTCACCGAGGAAGTTGTTAAAAGCAGAGACGGCGACTCCACTGGTGCCTCTTGCCTCCTGCCGCTTCTTTTTGTCCTCCTTGATTTTCTCGTTCCAGAATTGCAATGTGCTTGGCTTCATCCTTTTCTTCGCTTCGTCAATGTAGTCCAGCAGGCTCTGATCGGATTGATAGCTCTTCTTCCTCCGGTGTTCCGCGATATTTGGGCACAGACAGATGGGCTGACACGCCTTGGGTGCCCTCTTCTGCTGTACACAGTCGCAGAATGGTCTGCGAGAAGGCGAGCTGTTTGGCTGTTGAGGAGAGTCACGATGGGAATCCTGGGCACTCGTCCGATCACTTTGACCATTCCGGTCCTTGCCCATGAAGGTCACCGAGTCGCTGTAGAAGGACGTCTGAGATGGCTTGGTGGTGAGGCGATGCGGTTGGTAGTCTCTAAGGTAGCTCTTGTACCTCAACGCCAGTACCTTCCCTCCATCACGATCATCCAGCTCCCGGCGAACTTGGTGGGCGCACTCTGCTTCGGCCCACCCTGGAGACACGGAAAGAATTGCCCGAAGGAATTGAACATTTTGATCTGCGGCTTCTTTAAGCTGAGGAATCCCGTGCTTCTCAACTTCGATACAGAGTAGGATGAAGTCGTCAACCCACTTCTCATGGTCCATCTTCTTGATCATCGCCATATGCTCCTCCCAGCGCTGGCGAATGTATTGTTTCTGTCCCATGTCGGAAGGGGCGAAGTGGTCCTTCAACGCCTTGAGCCACTCCTGGCTGCTTTCCTCGTTCATGAAGACGGCCGAAAGGCTCCTGTCGACTGTGTTGAGGATGTATTTCTGGACCTCCTGGAGGCCCGCTGACTCCCTGTTGTAGATGTCCAAATGGATCTTGTACAACGTCAGCAGTGTGCTGAGATCTCGCGTCTCATCTTCGAATGACGGTGCTGTTGGCTTCTTGGCCCTCTTGGGCCGCCTGTCAGCCTCTTTGTCTGGGTCGACTAGATCCCAGGCCTCGTAGGAGGTCGCCACGGCTCTGACGGAGTTGAGCCATGTCCTCCATTCCTCCCTCCTTGTAAGTGTCACTCTGTGCTTACCAGAGTCCATCTTGAGGATCCCTGGGCGTTGTCGGAGACCGTCGGGGAGGTCGTTCGATGGTCGCGACTGATCGCGTGTATGTTGAATATCATCAATTGACCCCGCGTGTACTCAAGCCCTAGGCCACACGTCTCGGAGGTTCAATTGGTCTTGAGGAGCTGATTTCTCCTGCTTCGATGTGTCGTGGAGAGATGATCGCTCTCCTGGAGGATGTCGGTAACGGCCCTTGGCCAGTGGTCGTCAATGGCGAAACGTCGCGTCAATTGACTGTTGAAGTGCAGCGGCGATTCAGCTGTAGACAGCTTCGCAGCAGGCGTATTGGCCGTAGGCGCCCTGCTGTAGATATCGAAGGTCAAGGAGCTGTATCGTCGCCCGGGCTCATAACTGTCACCACGGAATTGAACAAAGTGGATTGATTGTTGTTAAGGTACAAAAGGAGACTTCCAGAAGTCCAAACGAAGGTAATTGGTCAGATCCAGCATCGGTAAGGAGTCTTACCGGGGCGATAACGACAGAACAAATGCATCAAATGAGGACTCCACATTTGGGATGAAAGTACTCCTGGGTCACAGAACAGAACCTTGCCTGATCGGCAACAAATGGCAAATCGATAAGTAGCTCTTTTAAACGCTTAATGTATGTATATGGCGCCCGAGAATCCACACTCGTGCACGCCAAACTTTCGATCCCTCCTTGCAAAGTTATCAATCTTCCTCTGAACAGCCAATAAAGCAACAAAAAAGTTAGTCAGTGATTTACAGAGTGTAAATGAAGTCGGGCCTCTTGTCGCCGCTAATCCATCTTTGTTCCTCCGTGAGCGTTGCCCATTTGGCATCCATCTTGCCAGCCCGGCGGTTGCGGTTTGATATTCTGAGGGCAATGTGCATGAACACGGATCCGCCCAACAGGAAGAGGACCTGGTAACCCAGAACGACGCCATGACCAGTCCAGAAACGAGGGTTCTCGCGGTCGAGATAAATGTTAGAGGAAACAACACCATTGAGATTTCCCCAGCCGACGACCATGCCAAGGACGAAAGCGCGCTTGAGCGAACCCTCAGTATTGTTGATAACCCACGAAAGTGTGTTGGAGATGGTGGGGTAGATGCCTGCGGCGCCGAGGAACGTGCCGGCGTACTGGACCTGCGGGTCTGACGATGCCATGAGCAGAACAAAGCCGATGATGCCGATAGTGACGGTCACCATGTTACAGTATCCACGCCAGCGCGTGCGGTCGGCAAAGAAGCCAACAGCCACGGTGCAGGTGGCAGCGACGGCGTAAGGAGGCACAGACAGGAGCTGAGCGCGGGTGCCGGTGTGGCCCATACCGCGGAGAATGGTGGGCAGGAAGAGCGAGAAGGCGTATAGAGGTGTCAGGCAGCCCATGTAGATGACCATCCAGCCGTACGTCTTCCAGTCGCCCAGGGCAGCGTAGATATGGCGCTTGTCGAAGTCCTCGGCTGTACGACCCTGGCGGTCCATGATGATGCGGCGCTGAACGCGGATGCGCTCGTCAGGGGTGAGGAAGCTGGCCGTCTCGGGCCAGTCGAAAACCATCCACCAGCAAAAGACACCAACAAAGACGGTGGCGATACCCTCAATGATAAAGATCCAGGCCCAGCCGGGCATGCCAGCGATGCCATCCATCTGGGCAATGCCGGCTGCGAGAAGACCGCCAAAGGAGCCCGCCAGCGCGGCAGCGGAGAAGAAGAGTGACGAACGGACACCAATCTCCGAGCCCTTGTACCAGCAAGAGAGGTAGTAGTTCACACCAGGGAACAGACCGGCCTCGGCAACACCGAGGAAGAAGCGAGCGGCAAGCAGGCCCTGGAAGTTCTTGACGAGGCCCATGAGGGTCATGATGACACCCCAGCTAAGGATGATGCCGGTGAAGAAGATTCGGGGTGTGAGGCGCTTCAAGAGGGCGTTGGTCAGGGGCTCAGCAAGGGCGTAGCTGATGAAGAAGATCGTCAGGGACAGTTGATAGTCACCCTTTTCCATGCCGAGATCGAGTTCCATTCCGGCGAGACGCGCATTGCCAATGTTGGTACGGTCAAGGAACGAGAGAAGGTAACTGGTGAACGGGTTAGCGGGGTGCACTCGCAGGAGCGAAACAAAGAGAGTACACGGTCTTGCGTTTGGAGCTTTTGCTTGTAGGGGAAAACTCACAGCAGAGACAGCCAAGGGATCAGCCATAGGTCAACTTTCCACATAAGCTTCTTGTCCTTTGATTGCGTGTCAGCGAGACCGTCCTGTAACGTAAAGAACCAGCTGTTCTATCCTTAACTTACAATTGCGCGGCGCTCCTCCTCCGACTTGCCAGCGTCAGGATCAGGAAGGTTCGCGAGCAGCTGGGCTCTTTCATACTCGATACCACCCTTGCCATTGTCGCCCGATGACGTCTCGACACGGTCGATCTCCGCCTGGGGCTTCTCGTCGATGGCTGACATGTTGTCACGATGCCGCAGGGCCGTTGACGAGACAAGAGTGCACAGATGTGAGTGTCAATAATGTGGAGGAAAGAAGTGTAAGAGGAGGAAGGGGAGAAAGAGGCGGAAACGGCGAAGTGATGAGGATGAGGAAGGAGCTCGATTGAGAGGGGGAGGGGGCAACAAACGAGGGGGGATGCCGTCACTCTTGTAATGCGGTCGCGATCCGTAGGCCAAATCGATTTCGCGCTATAGTCCCCCCCTTGGAGAAACGATCATCGGTTTGAGGGGGAAGCTCGTGGTCATAGGAGGGGCACACCTGGGGGTGTAGAAGGGGGCCTACTACTGGATCGCTGGGGAATGTCTTTGTGCGCGGTAACGGTGACGGGGGGCGGACGGGGACGACAGGGTCCCGATGTCGCGGCTGGCCAGGACTGCTTCAACGAGAAGCTGTTTGCGTCCGAGAGCTGGGGTCTGGATTGGACACGAACTTCTGACAACGTGGAGCGGGATGCGGGTGAGATTTTTGATCTGAGCCTCGACCGAAGAGGGAGGGGTGCACATGGGTTGGCGCATGGGGCACGATGCACCAGCAACAAAAGAAACCTATGAAGGTCCAAGTTGGCCGGGAAGAGCAGGGGTGTTCTGGTCTACGGTAGCTCGCCGGAAGGTAAGGCTATGGAGACTGGGCGGAGGAAAGGACGCCAGGGTATCATGGTGAGGTTGCAGGCGCTGTGGTATCCACAACCTAGATATGTCGATACTGACTCGGAAGCGACGACAGGTAAGTGTAAGATGCAAGCTGCAAATCTCGTTGACGCGGGGAAAGAACCGGAGCCTTTGCGCTTTGTGACTGCCCATTCGCGGGGTGCTGCCCGGGGTGAACTTTCTACCAGAGGTCTGGCTGGGTCTGGGTCTGGGTCACGCCTGCCTCGTCCACTTGCATGTTCCGTCATCGTCGTGGCATGGAATCAGACGCCTGCCTGTCAAGCCTGCCTGCCTACCTATCTTACGTGCGTGGGCAGATAGGTGCCTTACCTAGGGATCCTTCATTGATCCATGGAGGAATACGGGACGAACGGGCTGAAGAAGCTTTGACGGACACGCGCGACCACCACCAGGCTCCCAAGCTAGTGGACAGGCAGGAAAGGAAACGTGGGCTCCGACGCAAGTGCGATGCGCATCCCTCCGCCCGAATGGTTCGATAGCTTCTCATGGTGCCAATACGATGTGCAGCCAGCCGTCTCGAGGTGGAGAGGAGCGTCCCGGCTGGCGGTGGGATATTGGATATTTTCATCTCGCGCCACAAGCCACTCGCCCGTTCGCCCTCCCTCGTTGTCTGCAACGCATTGCAACGCACTGCAACACCCAGCCATTCAAAGGCTGAAGGCTGAAGGATCAGAGATGGGGTTGGGGTGCAAGATCCGCACTCGTTGCTGCTGTCCGTCTCTTTTTTGCTTCTTTTCCCCCCAATTTTTGGCCATTTTGGAGACGCTTCGCACATCCACTATGAGCAACCGTTTTCCTCGACAGCCTGCCCGTTTGTCTTTGCGTCCTTTCTCAAGGTGTTGCTTGCTGCTATTGATGGGTCCGGACGTATCGTACACTTACGTGGGGGGCAAACGAGAGGCGCAAAAAAAGCCATGCCAAGGAGCCGGGATGCGTGGGATACATGGATCCCCAAAGGGAGCTTGAGGCTACAGAAGCCCATCAAAGTAGTGGGTCGATGGATCTGCCTCCCCCCTCGAATGCCTCCTAGACCAATGCTAAGTAGGGACTCTAATCAGGTTCCGACGCTACTGGCCTTGCCTGCCCGGTGCCCCCGAAACATGCTCTGGTGGCTGGCAGCGTGGACTGGGGGCGGGGGTTGAGGTCATCACCTTCACAGCTACAGCACTCCGCAGCGGGTGCCCCCCCTTCTGCCAACCTCTAGCGCCGGGGTTGTGGCCCCGCGGCACTTGGGGTCCTGATCAATGAGACGACCTGTATTGCCCTTTGACATGGGTCAGCGGAGAGAAGACCGACATTCCAGGGAAAGCGAGAGCGGGGGAACGGCCCTTTTGATGGGCAAACTTCGGGCGCAAGCGCCTAACACCTCGGAAAGGTGGCCAATATTCGTTGTGCACCCTTCTAGACGAGGCCGCACCTTGGCTTGGCATCATTGTGAAGGAGGGCGAGCTGGAGTCGTGCTCGTCCACTCCCAAGACCTTCGTCTGTCGCAAGGCTGCCGCCAATGGTGCAAGGAGGGTTGGGATGACTCGGTGGTTCGACTAGCACAGTCATCTGCAAAGGCACGTATCCGTTGCATCCGTCGACATGGCCACGAGGTTACGCAGATGGCTGCCCCCCCCATTTCAAAGTGAATGTGCATTGCTCCGGATTCTTCCCAAAGACGTGTTGTCGGGCGGAGGCGCGTTCACTTTGGTTGGCGAATGTTTAGGGTCCTTGCTCCTCGGCCAGTCATGGGCAATGTTGAGGTGATGCAACGAACTAATGTTGAGGCCATAAACCATGGGGCCCCTCGAACCACCCACCACAAACAAAATGCCATGCGATTCGTCGCTAGTTTGG
The DNA here is from genome assembly GCF_000150675.1 of Verticillium dahliae VdLs.17. Classification (NCBI taxonomy): domain Eukaryota; kingdom Fungi; phylum Ascomycota; class Sordariomycetes; order Glomerellales; family Plectosphaerellaceae; genus Verticillium; species Verticillium dahliae. The sequence goes on from NW_009276958.1 coordinate 58,054, forward strand.
TGGCTGGTATTGCTGGGCATGGCTGGAGCGTGTTTCGGTGCAGTTTGTGTGTGTTCTCGATGAAATTGGCGATCGCACCATCTGTAGTGCCAATGCTGCAGAGTTTAACGCCTCACCACAGTGGTGGTGCAGCGCATCGCGCTATGTTGTGGATAGGCCGGGCTTGTCGGCAGTGTGTAGCCAACAGCAGAGCCGTGGGAAATCGTGGCGCGGGTCTTTCAGGGACAGTAGGAATCGTGTTGATGGATTGGAGGCCATGGCAAATATCGGGCCTGTGACTGGGGGAGACACTGAGCCAATATCCTTAGCCTTTAAGCTTATCCCCATGAGCAACTGGGCCGCTCGTGTTTTAGAGTTGGACGGTTCGTGGGAGCACCCGAGAAGGCGTCTGGATTGCTCGCTTCCGAGCCTCGCGCTTGCTTGCTTGCTTGCTTGCTTGCCTGCTTGCCTGCTTGCCTGCCCGCTTGTCCGTTTGCCCGCTTGCAGTTTGCCTACTTGCCTATTTGTCTCGCGTCGTGCGTGTGGCCGACGAGCGTTTGGCGTCTGGCGAGCGCTTCTGGGCCGTGCGACTGTCCAGAGAGTTGGGAAACTCTGGTCGTCGAACTGAACCTCACAATCTGCCCCCCCCATGTTGCCGTGTCCCACAGTCCACATGCTACAAAGTTTGACCTATGATGCTGTAGTGGGCAGGCTCCACCATGCCAGGTCGGTGAGCGTTTATTATCACGAGAGCTCGACTCGAGTCGTGCGTCACATGCGTATGCCCCTGCTGGATTGGCGGAAGACGGGGGAGATGGGTTGGCATTTCCTCTCTCTTGGTTCCCCGCCTCCTTCGCCTCTTGCAATCCAGTTCCTCTATATCCTGGCTTAATTGGTCCACCATCGCTTGTAACGCCGCCAAGTCTCCAATTAACATGACGAATGTGGCCCCTCGCGGGCAACAGTCCGCCATGTTGTGCGAGCTGTTGTGTCACTGTTCAACTAAATTCTTGCTGTGTGACAGCCGGGAGCTCCGGAGGGCTGAATTCGTAATGGACAATCGAATCTACCTTCATGTCAGGCGATCAACCGTACGTAGGCGTCCCAACGATGGTTTGATGTCTTACCTACTGGCAGGGATTGCAACCTTGCGGGGCCTCTCAAGAGATGCGCAAAACGGATGCATCAAAGTCGCCTCGCCCTCCTGATCCGATTGAAGCAAATCCGGCTGCAGGTGCCTCTCATGCGACCCTACACAAGCTGGTACCTGGCCACCCCTCCATAACTCTGGAGCCTGAGCCTCGTTCTTATGCATTTTTGACTCTTAGTTTGATGTTCGTAGCCAAAATACGCCAAAGAAATCCGACTGTGAGCTTGAGAATGTTACCTAGGGCTCGGCCAATTCGACTGTAACATGGTGTAGTGAAGCACCCAAGTCCCGCATCATTATGTATCAAGAAAAAAAAGCCATGATGCCAGTGTTTGCATCAACGCCAGGTAAAAACAAACATCACCCGACGGCAATTACGGTGCCTGTCGATCCTACAATTTACAAGTGCCGGCCCCTGGTGTCTTTTCTTCTGACCCAGACCGAGCCCGGAGGCTTGACATGCATTGTAAAAGGGAGGGGCCTAAAATGGCGCTCAGCCTCATCTTGGCATCTCGCTTCTCGAACACACCAGTCTGTTGTTCTCTCCACGCTTCCCCAGGTCCAGCGCCGCCCTCTCCACAACCCCAACCCGAACGTTCCCGGGGAGGGGGGTTGTTACGCCCGCTCGGCTCTCTTGCTCAAAAACGTCGTTGAGTGGTTTAAGCTTAGTTGCCACCTCAAGCCGTGCGCTGCATATGCAATCGGCAACAAACGCGCCAGACGGACGCGCTGGCGCCCGGTATGCCACCGAACTTTCACGCTGCGACCCCAACATGTCCATGATCATCATGTGTGGCGTTCAAGGCGTGCTAAAAGTTTTGCTCCGCCTGCTTGCTGTGAGGCCAAGATGCCAATTGATATGACACGAGTCTTTTCCATCAGCCATGGTCTCTTGGCGGCACGTAACCCCGCTACGAGGCTCCGAGGAATCGCGAGCTGAGTCGCGCAACTGCCAACAACAATGCTTGGCCGTCTTCCTAGCTCGAACTGTCAAGCTCGGATACATTTTCTATTCATCGGCTTAATGCTCGGAGCTCCGAGCATCTCGGAGACAAGCCCATCAACTTCAATGATCTGGTGAGTGTCTTACCTTAGGAAGGTATGATGTATGCTGCCTCATAGTCCTCTTTGGCAGCACTCCCTAGGACAATCTTCTCCCGCTATTTGCGGCGAAACAGCGAAGTTCTGCTGCTGATTTTACGGCCACCATCGATGAGACTGCCGCTTCCGAGGGAGAGACGGTCCTGGAAGGTGTGCCACTTGGACTTCTTTCCGCAACTCCTTCCATTCCAGACCTTTTCAACGAGGCATCAACGTGCTCAAATTGCTCTCAAAGTCAAGCTGCATCTTCCGCTGTTCCTTGCATATTGTATCGAACCCCTTGTACTTTCGTCTACATCAGGTTCAGTCTGCTATCCTTGCCGGGAGATGCATTCTTGACTGGTCATCGTCCCGGTGTGCATCCTAATGTTATTGAAGCATTGCCTAGCTGAGGTTCTCTACCTGCTACACGAAGCAGTTTCTAGATTCTGCCAGTAAAATGCATCTGGAGTGGCCCACCTGTCGACTGGACAAGGTGGCTCGGGCTTTCCCAAACAATGTGCTACCCTTGGTCAACGTTGCTGACTACGAGCACGCGAGAGTATAAAGTCTATGAGTTCGAGCCCGAAGCCAAGTGAAGTATATACTTGTCACGACGTCGCTACCAGACGAAAGCTAATATGACCAAAGGCAACATATTACGACGGAGCCTGGCACGATACTCCCTTAACATCCTCGAAGCATGTTACCAGAGCACATGCCGAAATCAGCAACTGAAAAGTTCCAACGCAGTACAGCACGTTTGGCGTTGCGTCAAGGGCATCCTGCAGCCCTTCTGGCTGTCTTCTGCACTCGGCTAACAAGTGTTGGGCCGTCATGGTATCCCGAGTAAACTTGGAGCAAATCTTGCGAGTCATATGTTATGTTTGTTATGTTGTTGTCCACAGCTTCTTGAAGAACATGGAAAGCCTGATGAACCAAAGCGCTCGGTTCTTGTGGCAGATTGTATCCAACTTTGTGTCACACGTTTAAAGGTCTTTGCGGTTAACATTTGTGTCAAGAGCCGCAGAGTTGAAGCACTTCTGCATACATCACTTGCTGGCTGGATCTGCGGGGAGGTGAATAAGCCGACCTGCGGTGCGTTGTCTTCGAGTGCATGAATGCTTTGTCCGCGCACGCTGATCGCCATAGCACATGCAGCGACTGGGCGCCATGCTGCTGGGCCGATGGTGGTTTTGGCGATTTCTGGTTGATTCAAGACTGTAGAAGAACTACGAAATTGCATCGAATTTGACTACAAGACTAGATTTCCACCATCAATGACAATGAGAGTCCCAGTTGCATAGTCTGCTCGGACAGCGTAGAGGTAAGCCTCGGCGATGTGGTCTGGCGTCGCGACGAAGCCCACTGGGAGCTCCTTACCGCGTCCTTCAAAAATCTCCTGTTGTTTCTCTTTGCTGTGTCCCAGCTTACCCCAGAGCTCCGTCTTCACCAGCCCCGGCACAACAGTGTTGACGCGGACTTTGTCATCGGACAGCTCGGCAGCCAGCCCTTTGGTCAAGGATAGTAGTCCACCATTGAGGGCACCTCCAATCGCGGCACCTTTCCCGGGCTGTATCCCGGCGAGACCAGATGTCAGAGTGAGCGAGCCTCCAGGCTTGATGATGCCGTGCTTTGCGACAGCTACTTAATCTTAGCATACTAAGTGTGCTCAAAGCTCAAGAAACGCACCTTTTGCTGTGACAATACTACCCCAGAACTTTACACCAAACAAATCCTTCGCGCCAGTCAGATCAGTATCTGCGAGACTGCCGCGGATGATCTTGTCAACGCTCGAAAAGATAATATGGTCAAGAGGCGCGAGCGACTGGAGGAGTTGCGTGAAGCTAGCCTCATCACGGACATCTCCTACTCTGCCTGTTACGTTTGGGCTATTCAAGCGCTCGACGGCACTCTGCACATTGTCCGTTGCTGAGGAGATGACAACCACATGAGCACCGGCATCAAGCAGGATTTCAGCAGCACCAAAGCCGATTCTGTAAGAGTCAGACAGTGCATCAAGAGTTTTGAAAGAGCACGACCTACCCGGAGGAACCGCCAATGATAGCAATTTTCTGCCCAGCAAGCTTGTCGGAAAACCGTCCCATTTTGATGTGTCATGATTTCGAAAGCAAGAAACGAAAGAACAGCCTCCGAGTTCTGTTTTTATCAGTTGCAATGAAGATGACGCCATGCAAGGCATTCGTAATGTTTGATTATCAATCATGGCGTATGATGATGGCGAAATAATAACTGGAGGGAGGGAGATGGCGTGCTCCCCAACTCAGTGCGGGGTCATCGTTAACTTCCACGAAGATGTTCCATGATTGCATTTGGTTTTGGCACAAAGTTGCAACCTCGAAAGAAATGACCACGTAGCAGGTACAATCACATATATACAGGCTTGTCACATTGCGTGCTCGCGGTTTTCAGCGCGGTTTTCAGAGCGGGTTTCAGCGCGCCCTGGGTACGACTGGTCAAGACTTCGACGCGCTCGCACTGAATGTCTCGCCACCCTCGTCGAGGTATTTCTGCTCGTCCGCTGACATTTCCCGGCCAAGCGGACCGTTGCGATGGGGATAGCGACCAAAGCGAACAATGATCTCACGATGCTTGATCTCAAAGTCGAGATTCGAAGCCAGAATCTTTTCAGTTGCCTCTTTGTCCGTTGCCAGGACCTGACGACAACGCTCCTCAGCGGCGTCATTGACTGGTGAAGACGTCATGAGCGTCTTGAAGTCGCGGCCCATGCGCTCGTACTCAGCAACAGCGTGGTTGTGTAACGTGAGATCTTCTGAATGCATCAGAGGCAGGTAGAACCACATGCGGCGAGACAGGTGGTATCTAATGTCGCGGGAAATCGGGATACCAAGATCGATGGCCTTGCGTGCAACGGCTTGGGCAAGTGGGTCAAAGATCAAGAAGACGAGACTTGCTGAAGGCCCTCGGTAACAGTTGCGGGGGAATTGATCCAGCAGAAGGACTAACGCGAGCCAGTCCCCAGGGTCAGATGGGCTGGCGTCGGAAATGATCGCTTCTGGGGTCGCATTTGATGACTTGATGGCCTCAAGCACTGGCTTGAAACGTTCGCTGGGCGAGTAAGTGAATATTCAGTTGCGGCACGGCCGGAACAACCTACCTGCAGAGAGTATCAAGCTCTTCGCCTCCCATGAACCAACGCTTCATCTCATTGAAGCCTGGCAGGATGGCTGCATCCTCACTTTCCAAATGAGAAAACCAAAAGTCGCGTACCTCGCCCAGCAGTTGTGGGGAAATGGGTTTCTCAAGGGACGAGGGCTGGCCTTGCTGGCCCAGGTGCCCAGCTTGTGTAGACATGGGATACTGATGGCTCCAGCTTAGTTGCCGAACAGGAGCTATGAGTTTCGATAGGGGTGCGTGTTGGAGCGGCAATGGGCCGCCAGACGACGTAGCTGAGATCGGTCCCCGTAAGTTCAACGCCCGTCTGTGGCATGACCTTCTGATAGCAATTCCCTGGAAAGGTTTCCTCATTCGCATCAAGTGAGAGTTCATTGGTTGCCGATAACCTGGTGTTACATAGTACCCGATAGCTGATGAGGTGGGACGCAATCCAGAACATGACAGGTTTGGCGCTCGATACTCCGGCAGTACCCGTAGAATCGTGGGGTGTCCGAAGATTGCGGCTGATGTGGCCCCCAAGAGTCATGTGACGTGTAGTCACTCACGTGACCCACTCCATCAATGCGGCACACAACTCGGATTGGTCCCCCTTGACACATCAGATCTGAGGCCCTGTCAGCTCGGCGCAATCTGTGCGCCTTGGAAGGACTCAGGCACAGACACACGCCTCTGAAGGTCCCCATCCCAGGCTCTCCAGCTTCGCCTGGTTCAAGCTTGTCTCTTCTCCAGTTCTAAGTGCTTGGCTTGCAATGAAAATCTGTGGCGGCCATCAAATATGCCCAGCACAATGTTCTGTTTGCCCACGCCAAAGAGACATGGCGGGGGGCTGGGCAAACAAGGCATTTTCGTACCCGACTTTTTGTTTGCGGCGCTCCACGTTCCAGCAGTCAGTAACTAGTTGAGCTACCAAGCCGTCTCGGAACAAGCCTTGACCGCCGAAATCCCGCTGGCGCCCGGCCGCTACGATACGGTCGCTGTTCGACCCCGACTCGAACCGACGCGAACAGCGCTTCGTCGTGCTATGTGGTCCCGCGTGGTACCGTCAAAGTTCATGCTCCACTGTTCGCGATAAGCCCACCTCCCTTCCCTTGTTAGCTCGTACCATGTACGTTGGTGGTCACCTGGCCCAAAGCAGAGTCTCAATCCGAGTCGGCCAATCTGCAAACGCATCCACTCCCCACCCTTGCACTCACTGGACTGTGGCGGAGCCAATTTCTGGTTGCAATCCACTTCTTGGCTATCGTTCCAGAACGCCGTCTAGCTCCAGCAAGGAAGCTCGTGGAGGTGCAATGTGCCTGCGTGCGCCTGGGGGGTTTGTCTGGGGCAAAAGTATGCATACAGTAGTCCTCGGGACTTTACAAATAACGCCACCAGCCGTTTGACTCGCCGTTCGACGCTTGCGAACTCAATCCATGTCTCGACGACGTAACAGTAGTCGTTCTCTCACCCGGGATTCCCCACGAAAGGCAGACCAGCTGAGAGAAAGAAGAAAAAACCATACCACTTCAAGCCACAGGCAGACCAGGCAGGGTGAAGAGGCAGACCAACAAGGGTCGTCTGGGCGAAGCTTTTCGGTCAAGCTTTCCACTCATCTTGGCCATCGACCTTGGCCATCTCTGCCCTGCTTGGCCCTCTTGGCCCTTTTGGCCACTCGGCTATTCGTCTCGACCAGGGTGTCTGCCTCTCGGCTTTTACAGGTCGGGCGTCCAGCCCCTCACCTCATTGAGCGCGATGGCTGACGGGAGGACCGGGTCTTGCACGAGACGGCGGCCGCCACGACCACACCCTGTTCGGCCTCTGCCCAATCATGTGTACTGTGAATGATGGCAGCACCGATGTCCCCCCACTTCATGCGATTCAACCACGCAAGTTTTTGTTTACCCACCCTTGCCAGCTTGATCCGCCCAACAACAGAAAGAGCTATGCATCCAGGGCATCTCCCCTCATCCTATGGCGAGGGCGAAATGCTTCCGGTTGACTTCGGCTTGTCAGGTCGGGCCCCGCCTCGTCTTGTCAGTTTATCCCTCTGTTCCTCCACCTCGTGATAAGAAGTGGCAGGCTATTGCCTGCCAAGCTTCCTTCTGGAAGCCTGGCAGCCGGCTTCTTCTCTGCGGGCGTTCGCGCCAGTTGGTCAGTATCCGGCCCGGCGGCGAGCCAACACAGATCGAGCTCCATCCAGTGATGATCTCAGGGCAGTGCAGTACATGTACCTAGGTTGGTACTGGGCTCCCAACCGCGAAAGAGCAGCAACGCAGATCTTTTCACCCAGGATCCCCATCATCGAGCGCACCCTTGACGCGCCGCGAGGACGCCGCTGGCCGCTACCCCAAATCTCGTTACCAAATCGTTACTGAACACTGCACCAGCGAGGTCATCATCGTCGCACCACCTTCCCCATTACGCAACACCAACCCCAGCTTGTCAACCGTGCTTCCTACCACGCGGGGAAGGTGCCAAATGTCTCTTTCCTGTGCCACTGACGCTGCTCCCATCCGCCCTTGTCTTGCATTAGCCTTATCTGGTGGGTCGTCGACTTGGGGCGGTTGCGCACACCCCTTTGATGTCTTACTCGACGTTATCGTGCCCGGGCCTGGGTCCCTTCTCCGTCTGCCCCTCGTGCTCGCGAGACATCCATCATTTAAAGTCGGGCCCTCCCACTCGTCGCCTGTTCGTCTGACCTGACCCGTCGTCCCAGCTATTCTCTTAGTCCGATCCTTCCTTGCTCTATTCGGCTGCACTTCACTCCCCCCTGCTGTCAAGCCCTCCTGTCCAGAGCGTGCAAGCATGGACCCTCACGTCACACGCGCGACGTCGCGCGAGTACGGCCAGTACGATGTCGAGAAGACAGACGAACCTGCTCTGGTCGGCCAGTACTCCGGACCCAAGGAGGACCTCCACATCCGCGGCCTCGAAACCAACCCCGAGACGCAGCTCCACAAGGGACTCAAGGCTCGTCACATTACCATGATTGCCATCGGTGGTGCCATCGGTACTGGTCTCATCATCGGCACCGGTAAGGCTCTGGCCCAGGCCGGGCCCGGTTCCATCTTCATCTCGTACACCATTGTTGGTTTCGTCGTATACCTCGTCATGGCCGCCCTTGGCGAGATGGCCACCTGGCTCCCTCTGTCCGCTGGCTTCAGCGGCTACGCTTCTCGGTACTGCGACCCTGCTCTCGGCTTTGCACTCGGCTGGACGTATTGGTTCAAATACATCATCGTCACGCCCAACCAACTGACTGCCGTCGCCCTCGTCATTCAGTATTGGGTTCCCCGTGAAGACATCAACCCGGGTGTGTTCATCGCCATCTTCCTTGTCGCCATCATCTGTATCAACTACTTCGGCATCAAGTTCTTTGGAGAATTTGAGTTCTGGCTGTCTTCCTTCAAGGTCATCACCATTGTCGGCATTATTCTGTTCTCATTGATCCTCGCCCTCGGTGGTGGCCCCGACAAAGACCGCAAGGGTTTCCGGTACTGGAAAGAGCCTGGGTAAGTGTTCCATCGTGCGTCTTCGATCTGAACGATCACAGCTAATCCTCGCTACAGAGCCTTCAAGCCCTACATCAAGGACGGCGATGCCGGCAAGTTCCTCGGCCTGTGGTCGACCATGGTCACGGCTACCTTCGCCTACCTCGGTACCGAGCTTGTTGGTGTTACCGTCGCTGAGGCTCAGAACCCCCGCAAGACGATCCCCCGTGCTAGTAAGCGTTTTTGAACCCCTTGCCTCCTATACATGCACATGCTGATTTGAATCCAGTCCGCTTGACATTTTACCGTATCCTCTTCTTCTACTGCCTTTCAGTTCTCCTCGTTGGCATGAATGTTCCCTACGACTCGCCAAAGCTTGCCTTTGCCAACAAGGCAGCCACGGGCGCCGCCGCCTCGCCTTTTGTTGTCGCGGCTGAGGTTGCTGGTGTCAAGGTTGTTCCTCACATCATCAATGCATGCATTTGCGTCTTCGTCTTCTCCGCCTCTAACTCGGATCTGTACATCGCCTCTCGTACGCTTTACGGTCTTGCTTCCGACGGATCAGCTCCAGCCATCTTCAAGAGGACTGACAAGCGTGGAGTTCCCATCTACGCTCTGGGCTTCTCCTCCCTGTTCGCGCTGCTGGCTTTCCTCAACGTTTCCGATGACTCGAAGCTCGTTTTCGGTTACTTCGTCAACCTTACCACCATCTTTGGTATCCTATCCTGGATCTCACTGCTCGTCACGCATATCTGGTTCAGCCGCGCCCGCAAGGCCCAGAACCTCACGGACGATGTCATGCCCTACAGGGCACCTTTCGGCATCTGGGGCTCTTACGGTGCGCTGTTCATGTGCATCCTTATCGCCCTGACCAAGAACTTTGACGTTTTCGTCGGTGGTGGCTTCGGCAAGGAGAAGTACAAGACCTTCATCACTGCTTACCTGGGTATTCCCCTGTACCTTATCATGATCGCCGGTCACAAGATCATCACCAAGAGCAAGGGAGTCAAGCCCCACGAGGCGGATTTCTTCACTGGCAAGGACATTGTGGACCGCGAGGAGGAGGAGTTCCTCGCTCAGAAGGCTGCGCGCCGCGAGCTCGAGGGTAACAAGCGTGGTGGCAGCTGGTTCTACAAGACCTTCATCGCCTGGATTCTCTGAAACAACAGGTGGGAATCCCTCGACCTGAATAGTGGGCGTGCAGGATACCCCTGTTTTGTATATGAGTTTCTCGTTGGTTAGTTGTGACGACCTCCAACTTTAGAGAATTATGGTACGATATGATGAACCGTATTGAATGACCTCCATTACTTAATGTTCACAATTGCTATGATGTTGCTTCGTGTCACGAAGCAAAAAAGTATGAAAAGCGTTCTGAATTGTGGCACACTTACTCAGATCGGTCTGACGTCAAAGTCCTGCCGTAACAACGGAATATACATGCGTAGAGTGGATTTAATACAGAGTCTGTCGCGTCGCACTGGTTGGCGAATACGTGTGTAGATCAGCCTGCCTCGAAATCACCCATCAGGCTGACTCATGAGGCACAATGGATGTTTCAAGAATATAGGCTGCGCTGGTCATGAATACAACCTTTGAACAATTTGTCTATTATATAAGATTATCAACTCGATTATGAGTGAGCTGCATCTAATCTGAAGTGAGAAGTTGTCCACTGAAGGTTGTGTTTTATGTCATGATGCGAAAGGCGACTGGCCTCCTGAAGTTTGGTCCGGTCATGTCGTTCATCAAGATTTGCTCGAGGACACGCAAAACTCCAATAAACCAGATCAATGGTTTTCGAATCTATGGTCTCTGAAACCCTCTTAACCTTCCCTAGTGTAGGTGCCACTGTCCCAGCGTTTGGGAACATATGCTGCAGCATCTGTCCATCCCACCACATACGACCATACCTACTGGAGAACTCGGGATCCCGTCCGCTCTCCTAGCGATAAACTAGTAAGGGCCGGACTAGTAGTTGGGTGGGTGACCACCAGCGAATCCCCGGTGTTGTATGTTTTGGCTCTCCCAGCTTTTGCTGCACTCTGTGGTGGATATTGTGGCTCACATGGTTGGCGACGATAGCGCGAAAAGTCTATCTGTCACAACTCATAACGGCCGGCTGAAGGAGGCAATGAGGCCTTTTATATCATGGATGTCGGTACTTTGCTTTCTTTGACTCTTCAGACTAAAAAAGGAATAGTTAACTTGTAGCATATTGAAAGGGGCTTATTGTCAAGCGTCTCGCTAAGACAGGGTCTCAAATATACTATACATATATGTCCTGTTAAATATATACGAGTCTATACGAGTTAGCGGCGCTAGCATGTCGGTTGTCTTTGATGTTATACATTACAGTCGGTGGTCAGGAGTGCGTGTCATCTCATAAAAATGTGACTTGCTGCTACAAAATTGGGGTCTGAGTGCTTCGCTTATAAGAGTTTTCAAGCACATGTCCTACGCGCGGCCGCCAACCTGAGACTGGACCTGTCACTCGATAGCTCGTGAGCACGTGCTGGCGCGAGATACGCCTCTCATGTATGTCCTTGTAGTGCTGATAGGGCACTCACTGCTCGCGACGGTGGTATGGGGAGTGTACAGTCAAGGGAAATGTCAGGTGGCTCTGCCGAGCTACTAAGCAGGGGTGGCCGGTCAGGGGCTCAGGGTTACGAGAAACGCATATATATAAGAACTGCGGAGGGACCTCCAAGCTGCGAAGGGCCTGCTTGCAGGTGCTTCATGGCTCCCATCCTACAATCTAATAGACTGCGGACCTTGGGGAAGACCTCTTCACTCTCCTCCATATCAAGCACTGACAAGGAAATATGAGCCCTAACGGCATCATTGAAGCCCTGGTGAGGCCTGGATTAAGACATTAAAAGCTCTATGATTGCTGATATTGGAGTCGCCCACAGGAGTATCCTTGATTCCGTTGAGCAATTTACGTTATACCTCGGTTGGAGTCCATTCATGGTAACTGAGATTATCTATGAGCTATATAAACCACCTTTGGCGCCCGCCCCATCTCTCAGGCGTTATATGCTGGCATTAGTCAGTAGCTGAAGCTGCGACGTCTTCACCGACACACGCCTTTCGTCGTTCATCGCATTAACTTGCCTTCAAGTCAAATTCCATGGTCGTGGCATAGGTGTTGTTGAGACTCCCATTTCGACCAATTCTTCCGCACCCAATCGCAAAAGCCGTAATAATAGAGGAGCATCCTGGCACAAGCATCAAAGAGCAAACATCTGGTCTACATGCTTGGTGTCTGGCGGTCAGTGGTTTTCACGCCTTCGCCTTCGACGCCGCACAATACGGCGAAAGTGGAGGTGGGCCTCACTACCTGGAGGAATCCTCCCAGAGCATTGAGGACTTCAAGAACGCGGCATCGTTTCTCTGAACAATGGATCGTGGCGGGGGCATTGACTCGGATCGCATTGGACTCGTACCTGTCTGCGCGCTTGGGTGTTATATCACCTGCCACAGTGACTGAGGTTCGCATCTGAGCTGTTGCGACTGTTTTTCTTGGTTATTGGGGCCATATGACACCTGCCAGTATGACCAAAGAACACTCAGCAACAGCTATTTCAAGACGCGGAAGATCATATTGCAGAGGCAAAAGGCCGGCAGCCTGCGATGCTGAACATCCCCGAAAGCTTCGGGGAAGAGGCAAAGAAGTACTACAAAATACCAAGTCGGGGCAAGCACCCATACTCGACGATCGAATGCGTTTGGCGCAGTGTGGAGCTCATGGTGCTGTATGCCTCTTTCACTTGGATCGACTGGATCTTACCCCGACCCTTCCTTATGATCATTAGTGATCTAGCAGTCAAGACAGACGCGAGCTGGCAAATTCTGAACCAAGCTGCAGAACCGAAAGAGCTGTACGCGATGAACGGGGAAGGCCATATCAACTTATACGATGATGTATCTGAGGTGTTCCCAAATTGGTTGATTCTTTGTCGATCTCACTTTCTACCTGATTCTGACATGTGGGAAAGCAGTAAGAAGGGGAGTGTCCTGGATTGCAACTAGAATACTGCGCTTTTGTGTATTGGAGGTCTCGAAATAAGAATTCGCAAACTTACTCCAACTTGCTCGAATCATTCGCCGCATCCCATATTTCACGTAGCCAGCCCGCAGTCTTGGCAGCAACTGCTCGGCTGTTCTTTTGCGTCGTACAGAAAGCGTGAGGAAGACCGGTTTGGTCAATCTCCACATGCGCCCAGCCGTTGTCAATGTGCTTGGCGCGGGATGCGATGAAGTGATCTCTGAACCTGTTCGATACCCAATGGTCATTTTCGCCGAAGAAGAAGAAGAAGCGGGGGCTTGGTTGTGAAGACCGGGTTGCCGCTGGAAAATCCCACAACGCATTATCCCACTTGTCTTCGGCGATGACGCGCATCTCATCTTGGCCCATATGAAGCGCCTGCCAAACGCCATCGCGACTCTTGAAAAAGTCGACAGTGGTTTTGGTCGCGGCTGGCGACTGTCCAAGGATGAACGATACGAAGAGTCGTAGAACCCAAGCGGGCCAGAAGAAGAGGATGGCCTTTGCGACAATGTGAGCAATCCCGCCCACGGCCGGGTACGACGCGAGAAGGGCCAGCCGACGGCCGCTCGGCGACTGCGCAATGTGCGTGACGGTTGGAAAAAGTAGAATACCAGCATGGAGATTGAGGTGTGGTGCAGCCGAAGGATCCTTTTGATGGCGATGGAAAATCTCAAGAGCTATGTATGCACCAACGGAGTGTCCGGCGATGACGACAAGGTCATATGGCTGGCCAACTGTTCCGGGAGTATCACGAGACGTGTTCGTCCGGCGGAGGGACGCCAGGTGTCTGAAGATGGTTTCAATCTGAACCTCAAGGTCATATGGTGGGCTGTCGCGAGTGAATGGTCTGTGGCTGTCATCACGGAAACCAGCAAGATCGCGCCCATGGACGTGGACATGGCCCTCGGCGAAAGCGGCCCTTGATTTGAGGTCGTGCAAGTAGTCCGTGTAGTAGTCGACATAGCCAGGATTGCCTGGGATGAAGTATAGGAGTATGTGGGGTGACATGATGCCAATCTCGACAATGCTGACGCTTGTCGGATGAAGCTCGTGGAGTGGTTTTGACGGACGGCGGGGCTGAGAGGTGCAAATAACCTTTCGGCTCGTCGGAGCTGCTTGAGGCGGAGGCTCAAATTTGCGGCTGGGGCCAGTGGGGGGCCCATCGTCAGCCTGCAAGAATCCCCACCCGACAGTTGCCCACACTGACGAGGACTTGTGTTCAGTTTTCCTGCCATCCTGATGCTGGGTATACGATTCGCTGGAACATTCAACGAATTTTTAATTAATTTCCGATACGACAGTCTCGTGCATACGTCGAACTTCTAAGTTACATGGCCCAGGAGGATATTGAGCAAATGCGCTTTTGCGCTCAACTAATTTCCAAGGGCGGAGCCGGCCATTTTAACTCTTCTAACCTCTGCCATAAAGCAACATTGTATTGAAATAATTGATCCCTTGATTACGGTCTTTACCATCGATCACCCATATTCTTTGCATCGAAACTACCGCCAACAATCACGACAGCAGCTGTCTTCATAGCGCGCATGCCTAAAGACGGCGAGTTACTGCGGCTCGCGGCAACACAACGAGACAAAACCACCCAACAACATGTCCAACAACTTCTACGCCGACGTTTTGAATCAATGTGAGATCAAGATGAAGCTTGAACTAGAGCGTGTTGCTAGGCTGTGACCTCACTTGCAGCAAACAACCTTGCAATGCCCCGGACTCAAGCTTTCAGTTCTGTCTGTTATGAGCGCTCTCTAAACAGAGGCACAGGTAGAAAGCCACGGCCTTTGTCAGTCTGACGCCCAGAAAACAGAAGTCAGTTCGAGGCGGTAAACTATAACCCGGAGGCGACAGCTGGAAAATCCTTGCAGCTATCTACCCCCGAAACAGCCTTAAAGTTTCGACTGGGTGGGTTTTCTCCGACTGACATGTGAAGGGGAACTTGAGGGGGCTCAGACAAGGGTTCACGTAATGCAGTTGAACAGCCAAAAAACACGCTGAAAGTAGACAAACAACTGGCGATCACCTGTTGATACTGCGCGACATACATTGGGATGATTCAGGGGCCTGGAATTACCCGGTTGGCTTGTGTTGCTCAAAGATCATGCACTGATGTTCTGTGAGCGCGACCAACCGTGAGACCTGTTTGCCGTGATCAGATATGAGGGCCAACTCTATTGGAACAAGCGAGCTTGGCAACCCGGCCAAATGGAAGCCACACCTAGAAGGGGGCGATCATGCCTCTTCCATGCTTACTGAATGATTTGCTCATCGGTCGTCTCACCGCCCTGCTTGATGCGATGTCCTCCCGCACGCACAGAAGCGGCAGGCGAAATCACCTGACTGGCCCGGTGTGTGGTGCCGACAACCGGTGCACTAGAGGTTCGCATCGCATTAGGCCCTGTCGTGTCTCTTGCGAGGAGACCTGGTGGCATGTGAAGAGGACCCAGATTTTCGGAACACGACCCCGTCCGTTTCAACGAGCTGCCGGAGGGAAAGCACCCAACCAATGGCGACTGGCCGAATTCACAGCGTCGGAGGGCCTGAGTCGCTGCCCTGTGCAAAAGCAAGAGAACAAGGGGAGGCCATGAGGAAAAGAAGGGAGAGAGGGAGGAGAAACAGAGAAGAGAAGGAGCCAAAATTGTTGGGGTTGGGACCCGCCCCTGGTGGAAAAACCCACCGGGCCCAGTAGACCCTTATCATGGGAGGCTCCGCTTTTAGGTCAGGACCCCTGAAAATCTCAGCACGAAAGTCCAGGTCCAGGCGCCTCTAGTCCTGTACTGGCTAGCGCGGGGGTTAAGCGACAAACTGCTTCGGCTTGGGACGTGGGATCGCCTGCGGGTCATCCACCTCAGCTCCTCTCACCTCAACAAGTTCGCATGCCTGCCCTCTCCTGCTACAGGCACAAACGCATCGGTCTCGCTCTCGCACACACCCAGTTCTGCGTTCCCTTGCCCGTGGGCAAACAGCAGCGTGCGAATGGTGTTCGTCGATGACAGCCAGATCAAGGCGCCAGATCGTGGCAGCGAAACCCAATTCGTGAGGCCCCGGCTTGTGTACTTGTTACCTTAGGTACCTACATTAGGTACCTTAGGGAATCGCATCATGCCTCCTCCGAGTCAGAACGAAGAACGTCAAACGCCATTCCATGCCCACCCGCCGTGAAAACACCCCTTTTCCCCTTTTCGCCTTAAGCATTCGACGGGCCCTTACTCAGATCGATCCACAAGGGGCACTCTTGCTAACATGGGTCTGCATGGGTCGCTGTAGGAGCTTGGCCCTTTGCTTGGTGCCCTTATCCCTTATCCCTTGACCGCCCTCGACAACAGAGACGACACGTCGATCCCCACAGGGCAGCCTTCGCCGGCTCTTCTCAGACAGGTAAGAAACCTTGCGAGGTACGGCAGAGGCACGGCGGGCACTGGCAGGCACAAGTGTAGGCGAGGTATAAGCACATGCACGCACGGGGTTGCCTCCTCAGGGAGTAAGGGTCTTGCAAAAAGCCCTTTTCTTTGCGCCGCCGCTGGAAACTTTAACCTCTTTCCTTTCCTCCCCTTTTCTTCCCATCTCCTCGTCTTGACACATCTCTCTGCTGTTCACCCACCAACAACAGCTTTCACCACCATCACAATGGCGACCGTCACCCGCCAGCGCACCTCCACGACCACGGCCACCGCGACCGTGGTCCTCCAGCCGCAGGTAAGTTCGAGCATCAAAAGCCCTCGTTGCACTTTCAATGGCTGACCTTTGGCCGTCTCGCTAGAAATCCACGCCTGTTTTCCCCGACATTCAGACCATTCGCAACACCATCCCCGCCCATTGTTTCGAGCCATCGCTATGGACGTCCTTCTACTACGTCTTCCGCGACCTTTCCATGGTCACCGGTCTCGTCTGGGCCGCCCTCACCTTCATCCCTACGATTCCTAACGCCTACCTGCGCTTCGCCGCTTGGATGGTCTACGGCTTTGTGCAGGGTCTCGTCTGTACTGGCGTCTGGATCCTTGGACACGAGTGCGGACACGGTGCCTTTTCCACCCACACCAGGCTCAACGACTGCGTTGGCTGGGTCCTTCACTCCTTCCTCCTGGTGCCCTACTTCTCCTGGAAGTTCTCGCACCACCGCCACCACCGCTTCACCGGGCACATGAACAAGGACATGGCCTTCGTCCCCGCTACCAAGGCTCCCGTTTCGCGCCTGCCCTCGTTCCTCGCCAATCTTAACCTTCACGAGCTCTTCGAGGACACCCCCCTCGCCCAGCTTGTGCCCCTCATCTTCCACCAGCTCTTCGGTTGGCAGGCATACCTGTTCTTTAACGTTACCGCTGGCAAGGGCAGCAAGCAAAGCGAGCCGTCCGGTCTCGGCAAGTACTTCCGCGTCAGCCACTTTGAGCCCACCAGCGCAGTCTTCCGCTCCACCGAGGCCCTCTACGTCGCCATCACCGACGTCGGCCTGGCCCTGATGTTTACCGCGCTCTACTACGCCACTCAGGCCCTGGATCTCTCGACTGTTCTCTTCCTTTACGCTGTTCCCTACTTCTGGGTCCACCACTGGCTGGGTTAGTTTCGCCGACCTCGGCTGTTGTGAGACTCGTGCTAACATGCGTTTAGTTGCCATCACCTATCTCCACCACAACCACCCTGATGTCCCCCACTTCAACGAGGAGGGCTGGACCTTCGTCAAGGGTGCCCTTGCCACCGTCGACCGCGAGTTTGGTTTCATTGGCAAGCACCTCTTCCACGGCATCATTGAGAAGCACGTTGTGCACCACCTTTTCCCGTAAGTTGCACGATTGACTTCCCTAGGTCATTCTGTTGCTAACTGTCGCAGCCGCATTCCCTTCTACAAGGCTGATGAGGCTACTGAGGCCATGAAACCTCTGCTCGGTGACCTGTACATCCGCGACGATCGCAGCTTCCTTGGCCAGCTGTGGTCCGTCTTCGGCACTCTGCAGTACGTCGAGAACGACCCTGACATCAAGGGCAACATGCGCTGGGTCAAGAACTAGACTTTGCGAGACGGCCTTCACAGGCGATACACATAGAACATAGACGCGTCTTAGAGAGATGAAATAGAGATCCGGCCACGGACCGGATGATTGATTCCAACTTGATACACCTACTAGCCTTGCGAGCCCCACTCACATGAGGGGTCATCTAGACGCCCCCGATGAAGAAGTTCAGCACGTCAAAGTTGCCTGACGCGACGAGACCTGCAGCATCCTCAGCACCATCAGGGTTCACGTCGTCATATGGGAATGCATAGCCCCGTCCATCCACCTCCTGCTCATGTACGACGCGGCTGTAGTGGGAAGTTGGATCCTGCATATAATAGTCGCGCGCGTCGACTCCCGGCTGCAGGTCGCCTCCAGCAAGCAGCAGTGTCGTCCGGACGAAGGCAGCGCAGAGCCGTGGGACCACGGCATAGTGCACGGCATTATCACCCTGTCGAATGCCAAATGGCCCGCTATTGCAGCCCCAAATGTCGACAGCTTCGGGCTTCGCGTAGCCACGGTTGTCGCCGTCGCACGATAGAGTGTCGCCCGTGACGCGACACTCCACCACGCCGTTCTCGTTTTGCGTGTTGATGTATAGAGGCTGGTTTGCGTACCGCCGCCACACCTCATCGGCATAGACTGTCCAGTAGTCGGCGAAGGCTCCAGGGTTGATCGTGGCGTAGTTATTCGGCGAGACAACGCGCAATGGTCTACCCGTGGGTCCCTCGATGCAGTGCGCTGCCCAAGGTCGCCCGTCGACATCCCCTTGGGCGCGCAGTTCATTGCAAATGCTGTCCACAGCACCCGCTGGCAGGCCGAGGACCTCCTGGACGCGGCCGTCGCGGTCCACTAGTCGCATTCCAAATACGAGGCCGACAAAGTCGACGAAACTAATGTTGGCCCAGATGACGCCTTTCGGAGTCAGCGTCAGCTCGACGAACCCCCAGTTGAGCCCAGCGCTGGGATCTTGCAGGTTGTTGATCGAAGGCTGCACCAGTCCATCGCCAGAACCAGTGAACACCATGAAGAAATTTAGCTTGCCAGCCGCGAAATACACGCGACCCGAGCTCAGAGCGATCGGCAGTGTTATGCGCAATGTCTGTCCCCTCGGAGGCAATGGAATGGCGATGTCGGCGCCAATCGGGACCGGGACACTGGAGCCGCCAGAGGTTGGATAGACCAAGCTGCCGTCCGCAGCCAAGAATACCACCGCGCCATTTGAGTCAAGTCCCGAGATGTAGGCGTTCAATGACCCTCCAGCAAAGTTGTTGACGAGACTAAGCGGTAAATTGCCGAGTAGAGGCGCTCTGGCAGGTCCAATCTCACTGTTGACCGTGCCGTTAAGCGTGTTGGCCTCTGTCATGATCACATTGTCAACACCGCCTGGGCAGGCCTTGGTGAAATCGTTCGGAGTAATTGTAGCGGCTGAAGCCGTCAGAGCAAAGAGGAAGGTGAGAAATTGCATGATGAGGGTATTCAGGGTATGCTGCTGTTCGAGTCGTATAATTTGAGGGCGTCTTCTTGTTCCCACTTTATAGCATCAGTTCGCCGTGTAGTCTTCCGCAATCCAGACAAGCTGCCACATCCTGTCCATCGTGACAAGGCCGCCATGTTGTGAGCATTCGAGGTCCGTGGCTCATGGTCTCGAGTGCCAAGCCCAACAGACGGGCATGCAACTTTGTCGTTAAGTTGGTAGACCTCGCTATCAACTCGACGCACCACATTCTGTTTTCTGTCTCGGCGATTTTGCCACGGGGTCGTCCGTCGTGCCCTAGTCAAAGCAGTCAGTCGGCCTTCGCTCGTGATCCCCGGCCAGTATCGGCCGGCGGGCCGAAATGCCCTTCCCCACACACTTCGTGGTATCTCCACGGAGGACTTGGGGAGATCGCCGGCCAATTGTGGATGTGCCCGCACCCCAAATCTCGCCTGTGACCCAGCCGGCACATGCGTTCTTGAGATGCTGTGTTCTGGTGAGCACAGCGTGTCACCCGACATAAAGCACAACAAATCGAAGAGGTCTCTGGTCCACACCTTAA
Source organism: Verticillium dahliae VdLs.17 (assembly GCF_000150675.1). Lineage (NCBI taxonomy): Eukaryota > Fungi > Ascomycota > Sordariomycetes > Glomerellales > Plectosphaerellaceae > Verticillium > Verticillium dahliae. Next base: position 77,985 of record NW_009276958.1, read on the forward strand.
TCCGACGTCTCATCACTGTAGCCTCTCACAGCTACTGCGATACCACGAACCACTTGAACAATGGCCGCATCAGTGTGCTTACTTGACAAGTAACGCCTACCTATAAGATGATGAGCTGAACGCCTGTCTTTACATTCGAGAGCGTATCAGATCTATACGAGAGGTGTTAGCTTACTTGTTCGCGCCCGTAATACTTTGATTTGTCTTGCGCAACCCGAAATTTGCTGTCCAAGGAATAGAATCGCGTGCGTCGTCGGGGGCGAACATGGTTATGACGATACACAGAACACTTCGCTCCGACCAAACCGCCAACGCTCGTATGTGCGCAAGATATTTCGAGCGCGCGGAGCAATCCTACGTTGACCATCCAGTGCATGCATGTTCAAACAATGGCGGGCTTCATGGCACGTTCGCGCCTTGGCATCTCTACACAACGCCAAATCACCCTGCCTGTCAGCGCTGTGAAACTGGCGCGGCTCCTTCGGACGACGAAAAAAGCCTGCCATCTGTTGAGAAGAGACGACTAGGTTGGCGCAAATTCTCTACAGGAGGCATCGTCCGATTGTCTTGGCTGTTTGAGGTCTATATATACCACATCGCTGGCTGTCGTCTGAAACCCCGTGCGGGGGTGGGGCCACGATCTGCTCTCACGATGCTCAGCTGTATCTTCACTAACGGGGGCAAGGGTTACATTGCGGCCTAGGAGTTTGACCCGAGTGTCAATTGACGCCAGACGGCTTGGCGGTGTCATGTATAAAGATCGGCTAGCACTCGGCTTCCGTATCATGGGGTTTTTTTTCTTTTTTTTTTTTTTTCACATCATCGGCTTCACCTTCCCTTCAGCGAGCTTGTTCCGACTTCTATCACGTTCTTTCGGCTGGACCGCCCCTGTTCTCTATTCTAGTTATCAGTTCTTCAATTCTCGCAGTCCTATATTTCTTGTACTCATCCTTCAACATGAAGCTTTCTTGGATTACCCTCGTTGCTGCTCAGCTCTTAGCTGTCGTCGCATTGCCTACCTCGCATGATCGCGGCAGCGCTCTTGTCTCTCGAGGCGGACGAACCGCTGATGCAGGCGAGGCTGGAGCCGGAGCTGAAACAGGTGCTAGTGAGCCCGCGGCCGGTGGCGAAGCCGGAGGGGAGAATAAAGCAAACGAGGTCGAGCAGCAAGCTCAGTTCGACACACCCATCGCAGTTGGAGGTGACGATATCAAGACTGACACACTGTACCCTCCTGGTGTAAGTTGAATGCTCGGTTGCTGTCGCGCCTCCATCCTGACTTCTCATAGGTCAACGGTGTCTTCGAGGTTGAGTTGCAAGGCCCTGTGGGGCGCACCTTGACAGTCACCGAGAATAAGAGCCCAGCTGCGCCTCCTATTGGGTTTATTGCAGTCGAGCCTGTTTCTTGGATCATCTCCCTCGCTGAAGGCACGGACGGTCTTACGCTTCAGAAAGTAGACTACATTCTGAACGCCAACAGTCAGTTCAATCTTCATTTGCCAACGGCTCAGCGCAACTAACAGACACCAGACACTCTGGACATTAGCAAGGGCCAGGCTGCTCGCTTGTGCACCGAAACAAACGCCTTTGTCATTGGACCTGCCGTCGGCGAGCTGGAATTTGAGCGGGAAGAGAACGAACTGACTGTCACTGTGGACAACATTAACGGAGAATTCGCCTTCTTCATTCCGGATCCCGCTGCAGTTGCAGCTCCGCCAGCGGTACCTTCTCCGCCGGCTGGGACGGCCACACCTGCAGCACCTGCCGCTGGAGAAGCACTGAGCGGCCAGGCGCTGGTGGACGCAATTCTTGCGCATCTTTCCGGCCCAGCATAGTACATATACATAAGTCTTTGGACTTGATTCGATCTAGTCAGCTCTAACTACTTGCTGCCAAGGAACAGAAATCTATCATGGCAAACCTCCATCGACTGTGCAAGACATGCATATAGCTTTGATGAAACTCATGGCATTGCTGTATTGTGCTTTGCTCATGGAGATTCGTAACAGAGAGCTTTCATATTGGTTGTTCGGCTGAAATGTATTCTGAAAAGGGCCCAAGGTTGACTTGCAAATCACTTGATCCTCTCACCAAGCTCCAGAGCCTCTTCACTCCCCCCAAAGTCGGGCCCTGATGTATTGTTGAAATCATACAGTCCAGAGCTTAACACCTTGGAAAGCGGTCTGAGCGGCTTGTAGCTTCCTTGGCTTTGACACTTCTCCAAATCATTTTGAGGGTGCTCACTCTCGGCAGCCTCGGGCCGTAGAGCGTCCCTGTGCGAGAAGCGTTGGCTTGATTGATTTTGCCCATCGGTTTGTCTCGTAGTCTTGGATGACCACCCAGTCCGCGATGCTATAGTGCTGAACAGGCCAGGTACGATCTTTGACAAAAGTAAACGGATTGCTGGCAGACTGACGACGATCATCGAAACGGATATCTCCGTCCCTGACCAAATGAGGGCGTCGACATAATCCCAAGTCGGATTTGATGATCTTGCGAAAACGATAATGTATCGTAGTCTGATACAAGATGTGACGAGGATGAAGATGCCTAGACTGAACATAAAGATGACTCCAGCCTTTGTCCGCCGCGATACCTTAAGGCGCAGCAACTGGGGCAGCGGTAACACGAGTACGATGAGGTCCTGTAGAATGCTCAGACCAGCACATGCAAATGCTAGCGCATTTAGATTCATGCAGTGATGTTGACCAAACTGGCCCTTCCACCCCTCCCAGTTGAACCGTATTGGTGTGCACTGGAAAATCTGCAGAAAGGTTGTGATGGTAGTAGAAAGACCAACCAGACCAATGACAAGGTACGTGGCCCTGCGGAACCCTTGACTGGGAAAGATGCGAAGAAAGAACGTCAAGATGGCGATTTTTGGCAATGCGAGGCACAGCATGTACAATGTCTGAGCGATATAGAAGAGCTTCAGGGCGTAGGTCAGGTCATCAGGCTCGACTGTCCAGATGTCTCTGCCGAACGCGAGGCGACCAACTAAAATGAGGTCAGTTTCTTTCCGAAACAAGCTTGAACTCGCCAGGAAACAACGTACCGTACGTTCCAATAACGCAAAATGGGACGTATAATATCTGCGGTCATTCGTGAGCAAGACTCTTTCGTTATTGATTTTGGATGCTGTGGGGTAGCGTACGAGACAGGCAGTCATGATCCAATCATCAGGCTCGAAAGAGTGCGACATTCTCCATCGCGAGACCATTCGCAGAGCTATTACGAGGACAGTAATAACCTGAACTGGTATAGATGACAGTAGCGACGATCGCCGGTCACGATGGGGACGTTGACATGCATCTGCTTCCAACTTTGATGCTTCTGTTGGCGGGAGATGAGATCAGAACTTGGTACCACGCATGAAAGAATCGCGCTAGCGACAAGGGAGCGTACTCAGAGCGTCTAACATGGACTCGCAGCTGCTCTTGACGCATGCTTGTGTCGCTTTCCGCAAGGGCTCGTCGGTGCAAAGACATGTCGAATTCATGACAATGTTGCAGGTTGATCGAGGGACCTCCTGGAGAATACATGTGATCTTCAGATAAATATTGAAGACCTATCAGTAATGGGACGCCCCCAAAGGCCATAACCTGCAAAAGAGGTAACTTACTGCGCAATCCGGTAACTCATCCATGTATTTGAATAGGTCTTGCTGCGCTGAGCTTACAGCAGCCACAACTGCCAGCAGCATGAATAATGCCGATTTTGGGCGTGGCATGATCCTTCGCCTGATCTGTGGAGCCTTAGTGTGACGAGGTCAAGTAGGTCAAGTTGACGGCATGCTGGCTGTCAGCGGAAGCTCGATGTAGCATTCCAAAATGAGGAAAAAAAAAGGAGGCACTCCCATTGCTTATTTTAAAGGACAGTCCAGTGAGGCCCAAGCATGCAAGTCCACCATCATGTCCCGCGGGGCGTGCCGCTGTTCGTGAATCATGAGCAGGCTACATCCGCGCTTCACACGCTTTCATCCCATGCTTGCAAGCCTATGAATTACTGGGTCAGACCAATTGATCATGCACATTAAGAGGTCTGTGTGGTGTCGGAGCTCATCATGCTCCGCTAGAGCACGCTAGATCTGCGGGCGCACGGTTATCTGAGCTGTAGCGAAGTATCATGGCTTGACTAGTCAAGCGAACAGTCAAGCTAGAAAGGATCTGCCCAAGCTGCCCAGCAAGCCAGCAACAAAAGCCATGAGACCAGAACTGCTTATCCCCGAATTAAAGGATGTCGATCTTGTGGAGTTGCTGAGTCGCCACGGACGTAGTAACGGGATCTGTGCGGCAGCCTAAGGAACACCAACCCACGCGCGATTCAGCTAGTCGAGCGAGATAGTGACAGGATGCCCAGCGTGACTCGCAGTTGCCATGCACCTGATTCGAGCAGGTGTCATCTGAACCCTCGATGACTGGCAGGCGGCTTCATGTCATTACGATAAGCCAGGCTTAGTCTAAACTACCTGATGAGATGGATAATTCATAGGGAGTCTTGTCAGGTGGGCCGCGGAACTGACATATTGAGGATTGAATAACTTGGAAGACGCATCTGTTTTAGATACCTTTATTCTTTCATTTCCTCGTCGAATGAGCTGAACCTTTTGCTTTTCCCCTGTCAGAGTGAGGGCAAGAGCAGAGTGAAGAGATCTTCCCGCAAATGATGAACGCAGCACATTGTTTAGCAAAGGGCGAGAATACATCTGAATCATGGCCCTCTGCAGGTAGCAGGGCCGCGAATACGTTGTGCCATGGTCTCGAGACCTCTATGCTGGCCTCCGCAGGTGCCTCCTCGAACAGCTTATGTGACGCGGGATCAGATATCGCGTTAAGTGATATAAGACGTGTGATATGAGGAGCGTTTCTGTCACTACGTTAAGATGTAGGACTGTGGCTACTGTTTGCTCGCCACCGTCCGAGTGCATAGGGAACAAGATGAATGTCCGATTAACTCAACCGTTCATGCATCCAACGTGTTTCGCCGGCTCCTATCCAGTCGTTTGTCGGCTCGCCCAATGATCGCTTCAAGTGTTTGCATCAAAGCCTTGGGGTCGTACCGGCCTCCATATTGATCCGTCTTCATGCCGTAAACGCGCAGTACCTCGATTCCGAGCTCGTTGAGCCGAGTCTTGTCAACGACAGGAGACAACGAGCTCTCGACATAAATCAAGTGGGTGACATAGGTAGAGTATTCCAACTCCTCAGGCCGACAGCTTCCTCGAGAGCCTGCACATGCGGCAGCAATCGCTCCGATGATGTCCAATGCCGTGTAGGGCTCAGTTGACGGGCCTGTCTCACGATCGATGCAGCCGTTGAGTATGAGCACTTTTGTACGTATGGACGGATCGGCAATGTGGTCCCCAACTCCACTGAGGATGAGACTAGGGATAATCGAAGTAAAAAGAGATCCGATACTGTAAATGACTGCTTTGCAACCGGCAATTGAGTCTAGTACCCGCGGGTTCGCTGGCAGCCGTATTTCTTGGCCGTACGGGTTGATATACCAGATCTTCTCAATTCGCGCCGGCAGTTCTTCTTCGCCCTGCTTGGAAAAATTGATCGCAGGCCTTCTCAGCGCCGGGTGGGAGCCGGGGAGATTGGCGTCCTCAACGGCATCCGCATACTCCGTCCACATGGCCAATGTGGCTGGTAGCGGCACGGCATTGGATGGCGCACTCGGGTGCGAGATGTCGTTCTGACCAATAACGACAGTGCCATCAGCGAGGCCAGCAGCGATATGGTTTGCGAAGTTTGTGTTGAGCGCCGGCAACACCGAAATGTGATCAGAAACCGCACACACAGAACTTAGAAGATAGATGGCAGCCTCGAAACTACCGGTGAAAAGCCTGGCCCCCGTCAGGAACAGGTTGCCAATGCTTGCACCAGAAAAGTCGAATTTGCTGGTCGGCCGCGTCCGCTTGATGACTTCAAGGTTGAAGTGATTTAGCAAAGACCTGATAAGCTCCTTCTTCGGCGTAGAAACGCCATGCCATAGAACATGAGAGCCCTCCAGGATGGAACTCCAGCCCTCGTGGGCTTCCCGATAGTCCTTTGCCAGGCGATAATTGAAGAGGCCCTTGATGGCTGTCTTCTCTGGACTGTCATCTGGTATGAGACGAACCAATCGCGATCTGACATCGCCGATACCTAAGATGCGATTAGCTACCTCGCATGATGACTACTTGAAAACCCACCTGGCCCGCCAAATACTCGGATGATTTCACTTGAGCTGCCGCCGTTGTCCGAGATGGGGATTACGTAGCTGAGCGTGAAGTCATTGAGATGACGCACGTGTTCAAACACATCAATCAGACTGTTTGCCGCGCTGCCGCCCGAAAAAACGACAAGACCCGGTCTCTCAGTACTAATAGCACGCCTTGACGCGGCGCCGATGCGAAGAGGATCAGTGCGCGAGTGCTCCTCGAGATGGTCCATGCCGGTTATCGAATATGCAGTGCCTTACCTACACCTGGTGATGTAATACTGGTCGAGGGGTTTTTGAGCGGGGAGGCGCGTGTATGTGGCTAATAAGAACTGTGGATACACTGTGGCCCAGACGCGTTCCGCAGCGCGCGGCGGGGTAAGTTTGAACTACAATTATTGTCGGATCAAAGCATGTCTTTAAAATTCTATGATGTGTACTGTCCCGTGACCCTGAATGGCAAGGTCCAGGCATCCCAATTGTCCGCTGCCTCCGGTCGGCCAAAGGGCACCAAGGCTGCGAACCTCAACACATACTCACCATTGGCAATCTTAGTGCCGTTTGCAAGCTTGCCGAACCACCAGTACTCACGCTTGTCGTATCCCGGCATGCCTGCAGCTCGACCAGTGTTGACTTGAGGATAGTCATTTGTTTCGTCTGGGTTCCAACGCAGGGTGTCGAACCACTTGGGCACCTGCCCGGAGCCTACCCACCAAGTTCCTGAACCCACATATCCATTTTGACCGGGGACGAGAGGCCAGTACCACGATCGCTTCTCCCAACCCTTCGCGAAGATGTCGTATCGTAATTGGCGTGTGGCCCAACCGATACCGGCATCGATGATGGGGAAATCCTGGGCGGTAAGGTTGAAAGAGAAGGTCGGAATGGAACCATTAAGGCCCTGCACGACGGGCGGATCGAGCGACCGCATTTGTGGCTCAGTCAGGAACATCTTCTTGAAAGTGCGCTTCAGATCAGCGCCCACGCCGAGGAACGGCACGGCTAGACGATCGCCGTTGGACCCCGTGATAATGATGTTGCCACTGTAAAGGGGCAGGGCTTGCTTGTACCAGTCCGACATGTCAGGGTTCTGGAAGGTGACGGTGACCTCTTTACTCATGCCAGGCTTGAGACTGAATGTTCTGGGAAGAGTGGCATTGACGGAATATGTATTCCACTGTAGATAGCTGAACTCCTTGACGATTGTTTCGTAGTCGCCGTTGCCCAGAGTATTCACACCAATCGAGTCTTCTTTGGTGAATGTATACTCCACAGGCATGTCGCTGTTGTTGGTAACCGTGACCTTGTGATAGCGAGAGAAGAACCGTGTGTCGTTCAGGGCCATGGGCTCGTACACCAAGTCCGTTTTCGATGCGAAAAGACTCGTGGCGTTGATCAATCCGCTCCCAACCTGCGCGACAGTGGCCGTCGGATCGCTCCAGCTCCACTGGTTAACCTTGCGGACGCTAGAGACGAGGCGGTTGTGCATGAATTTGGCAAATTCAGCTCCGTGCTGCGTACCACGACCGCCAAAGTAGCCGATATAGAGCGCTGCAACTCCTGCAAGGTAGGGCGTCGCCATGGAAGTGCCGCTGTACACAGCCCAGCCGTGGTTGAACACTGTGCTGTAAATGTTTGTTCCCGGGGCGCCGACGTCAGGTTTTAGCTGGAGGTCGAAGAGGGGTCCCCAAGAAGTGGTAGACTCGGGCGTGACAATGTTTGCATCGCGGTTCCGGAATGTATCAATGTTGGAAACAGCAAGGACGCCCTTGGCACCAGAAGGAGACAAGGCACGGAAAGGTCCTCCGTCGCCACCATTGCCAACAGACACTGTGATGACAACGCCCTTGGCGGCAAGGCGCGTCGCAACCTCCTCCCAAGCACCGTCAGACCATCCGCCGCCAAGACCAATACTCGCTGTGATAATATCGACGCCGGCCTCGTACGCCGCGAGAAAAGCGTCAATGTTGATGGCCTCGTCCGTGCCATCCCGCGCGTACGTCTTGTATGCGTAAATGGTGGCTTCGGGTGCGACGCCGCTCCAATTTTCGCCCTTGCCAGCAACAATGCCGGCAACGTGAGTGCCATGGTCTTGCAGGCCCATTGGGTCCTCGTCAGGCTCCTTAGGGCCTCTGGGCCAAATGCCATCCCCTGCAAAGTCATATCCACCAGCAACCTTGAACCTTGGCCCGAACCCGCCGCCCAGGTCAGGGTGAGTGTAATCGACACCCGTGTCCACGACAGCAATCTTGACGCCTTTGCCTTTGATGCCTTGTTGATGGAGAGCCCAGACGCCGGTTGAATTGTGCACGTCGTAAAAGTCCGGGTCAAGTTCAGCACCAGGTGGCAGGTTGGTTGAGTTGTTTGCCAATTGTCGGATGAGGGCCCTCATTGGCTCGTAAACGCGATTAGGCCAAATACGGGCTACGTCGGGCAGTGCCTGGAGCTCCTCGACAGTATGCTTGTCGGCTTCGATGTTCGCGCCATAGAAAATGTCGCTGTGGAAATCGCGTACAACCTTGACGTTGGCATGGTGAGAGAAAATACTGTCGCGCTTTGTAATGCCATCCTTGTACTCAACGATGTAGCCACGGGATGGTTGGAGAAAGCTGGGCTCGGAACCGCGGGCCGGCCGAACGGTTGCCAGTAGGATGAACACAAGGTGTGAAAGCATCGTCGGCGATACATGCGTTGCCGTAAGGCATACTCCTCAATCGAGTGCCGGCTGCAACCCATCTTAAATAACCCCGTGATGGCTCTTTGCGACGCTCTATGGGGCCTCGTGACGTAACTAAGCTAGCGATACGAGGTTTATGAACAGGGGTAACTACATTTCCTGTACTAGAGGCCTGCCTACTGAGCAACCCTTGTCTGGAAACCAGATTTGGCAAGACGCAATTCGCGTTGCCTAAAGTGCAGGGTTCAGACCTTGTGGAAGCCTGTTCAGTAAGCATATGATCGGTTTACCAGCTTTAGCTACTACATCAAAAGTGTCACCTGTCTCACAGAAAGTTGCTGATTAACGGCTATCCTTGGTTTCATCGATGTATTCTTTCCGCTGGTTGCTTTTCTGACTTTTGTTGCTTGTTTCGAAATCTTTCACAATTCATAAAAACCACCTAGGACTTGACAAACATCAGTTTTCACTCGACTTCGCGCATGCTTGATCTACTATGGATGCTATCATTTTCAGATGGGAGGTTCTCTCTCTTCAACGGATAGATCTCAAGAGAGGTGATGCACCCGAAGTCGCGACCCGGGCCCAGTGTCAGTCTGGCTGTCGCTCGCAGTGGCCTAGTCCAGTATTCACGCCTAAAGGCCGCTACAGCTGTCAGGGGACCCTGCGGGTTCCCTGCGGAGTCGCCAAGCGGGGGGCCGGCCAGGAGCTAAGAGCTACGAGAAACGTATATATATAGGCTGCAGAGGGCCCTCCAGACTGCGGAGGGCCAGAATTCAGATGTATTCTGACCCCCTACCTATCTGCGGACCACGTGTGGTAGACCTCTTCACACTGCTCTAACAACGCTCTGACAACAGCCCACCATCTGCTGGTAAATCTCGCAACCACAATGTTCAAGTCATCTCAGGAGGCAATACCGGCAGCATCACCACTTTGAGCGGCCTCGAAACTACGCCAAGCGTATGCATTGACTGTCTCTTGTTTGAACCTAGTAACTTATAGCATGTTGAGTTGATGTGGTGAGGCATGCTACGGACTCGTTCAAATCACTACGGTGGCTTTCATGCTACTATCACTTGGTCAAGGTGGTAAATGGGTACCGTCCCATCAAAGGTTGGGCTATAGCTTCAGTTCAGAATGGAATGGAAATGTTGGCCACGTTGAGGGTATACAAGTTTCGAAGATTACTGCGTTTGTTTTCAGTTCAGTCAAGTATAATCCAGTAAGACAGATCACAAAAGAAGTAAAAACTTCCAGCCTCAATCCAAATGTGATCCTACAATCGCTGCGGAGGACCCAGCTCCATCAATATACGGCCGATCAGTGCGGCATGATATTGATTCCGATATACATGAATACTTCCACTGCAAAGGGCTTACTAAGGTGTGAACCATTTTATTGGTGCATGTCATATGAAACTCAACGTCGTTTAATTCAGCAAGTCTAGTATTAACTCAGCTCAAATTGACATCAAACCCAAAGCTGCTTAATATAACGTATTAAGTTCGAGACTAGTTACCAGCAGGGATCCTGGACGTCTACACCGCACTCCCAAAAGACTCGAACGGTTTTGAGTTTCAAGGTTATGTAAAACTACAAGACCTTGTGGAAATCCCATGTAATATGCGCTTCCTAAATTCTGCAGGGAAAGTTCGGGCACATCTCGTATTGCGCGCAACAAATTCATTTGTAGTTCCATCATCCACAACCAAAGTCTCACTATTGTGAAGTAGATTCAAGTACGTCAAAGAAATGTGCATTCTTTTCAAATATATACAAACTTGATGGAATTCCTCGAAAAGTCGGACGATGGCCTAGTCTTATCTACCCAGGCACCCCTAAGCCCCTTGGCTGCTGACATCATGTGGATATATGGTAGCAGGGCAGCCGTGTCGCAGGTTTTTTCAGTTGCTACCCTGTGCACTACGAAGTGCCCGCATATCGAATGTTCGGTCGAGGAGGCTTAGTCATGTCTTGCCCGATAAAGTAGTCAAGATGGTGGCCTTGAACATATCCCTTGAGGGTCATCGAATTTCTACACGCTGGGTTGTGTGCGAGAGTATAGAGCCGAATATCAGTTGGACGATCAGTCGTGAAGATGATGATTTCGTCATTTTCTGGGCTCACTAAGATGACCTCCTCTCGCCAGTCGCCGAAGATATCGCCGTGGAAAGCAGGATTGCGGCCAGTCGCGCTGCCGGCGCCCAAGTTCCTCGTAGTCACCAGCCGAGGGACACTGCTACTTGTCGAAGGAGATTCCCAGTCCCATTTCTCAATCTTCCCATCGTTGTAAAGCTCCATCAAGTTATCGCCATCCCAGTAGAGACCCAGATGAGGCCATGGTGCGAGTGTAGTGTTTTGTCCAAGAAGCCGGTTGCTCGGGCCATTGTATAGACCGGAAAACAACCAGACCTCCATTCCCGCACTTGTTGGGTCGATGTCACCTACTAAGCCGCGACCAACGTCAGCGATTCCATCAGGCAATGAGTGCCTCCAAATTATCTTTCCCTGAGTGGCGTCGTAATAATATTCAAGAAGTCCGTTTGGGTTATTCTGCTGCGCACCATACCCTTGGAGGCCGGTGCGTTTGGGGTCTATCTAAGCAATGTGGAAACGGTCGCCATGGACAACACCTTGTGGGCCCAACGAGTAGCGGAGCTGGCCATCGCCGTGGAGGGTGAACCCGCTTTCGTGAACCTCATCCCGACCATCGCCATCAACGTCGATGATCCGGGTGCTATGGCCGTCTGGAGCATCTCGGCTCTCTCGACGCCACTTCCATTGCATCTTAAGAGCAGTGCCACTGAAACTCCACGCAGACATCAGGAGGTTGAAGTCCCCGTCGTCTTTGCGGTTCTTCATATAGGCAACGAGAGAGGGCTGGCGGCCATCGAGGTAGCCGACTCCAAATCTTGCAGCCAAGGGGCCATCGGAGATATAATCGGTAGGGATCTGAGCTCGCGCGCGAAGTTAGCCAGTGCGACCTTCTAGAACTGCGATGAAATGCTCGTCATCATTTGCGTGTGTGAAACGCTGCCCGTCGCCAAAGGTGACTCCATTCACGATCCGGACAGCCACCTCGGCGAGGCCATCGTTGTTAAAATCATAAACCGTGACACCGTCCCAATGGCCCAGGTT
>NW_009276959.1:0-99863 GCF_000150675.1 Verticillium dahliae VdLs.17
TAAAAGAGAGTCGAGGCTATACTCGATAGCCTCGATAAATTAAAGTTAATATAATAGCTTACCGATTATTCGCTAATCTAATTGCTTTCCCTAATCTAGGCCCTTAGCCCTATACCTTTATAGTTATTATAGATGCTTTAGCGATAAGCCCTAGTTTAAAAGGAGAAGTCGAGGCTATACTCGATAGCCTCGATAAATTGAAGTTAATATAATAGTTTACTGATTATTCGCTGATCTAATTGCTTTCCCTAATCTAGGCCCTTAGCCTAATACCTTTATAATAGAGTTCTTAGATTATAGCTACTAAGTTATTAATACTATTATTAATACTATTAATAGATATTATTCTTATAATAAGTATTACTTAGTATTATAAAGTAAATCTATTAAATAAGAATAATTAAAATATTATAACTTAATAGCTTCTAAGGAGGGGATATTATTAAAGGGTTAGGGTTATTATTAATAGAAGCTTAGGTTATAACTCTAAGATAATATAGTATTATAAAGTATTATATATTTAGTATAATAAATATAAAATAAGATTTAGATTAATTATTATTATAAGAAAGAATATATCTATAGGTCTATAATACTTATTCTTATATATCTATTATCCTATCTTTATTATATTAGGTAATATCTATATTAGATAGCTTATTTATTAGTTATTTATAATCTAGAATATTAGGATTATAATATAGTACATAGTAATCTAGCCCAGGCTTATAATTAGGGTCCTAGTGATCCCGGCCCTAGCTTACCGTTTCTATACTTATAATCCATCACGTGATCTATCCTTAGTAGGGCTAGTTCCTTATCTTATCGTGTTTTCTAATCCTAGCATCCCGTGCTAGGCTACGCTATATTCCTAGTTATTATACCCCTATATATACTATTGCTAATATTTTAGCGATAACCCTAAGTTTAAAATAGAAGTTAAGTTAAGGCTATACTCGATAGCCTCGATAAGTTAAAGTTAATATAATAGCTTACTAATTATTCGCTGATCTATATACTTTCCCTAATCTAGGCCCTTAGCCTAATACCTTTATACTTAATACCTCTATATTCTTTAATTTCTATAATTTATTATTAAAGTAAGCTAAGTAATAATTAAATTAAGGAATATCTATATTACTTTAGTACTCCTAAATACTTATTATTCTTTTCAAGTCCCCTGGAGATATCATCCGCCTCACGTGATTCGATGGGTCTATTTCAGCGTCCCTTGCCCCATGCATCAGCTCTCGATGTTTGTTTTGGTATAGAACAATTCCCGATCGAACATGGCGGATCAGACCTATTTGGATGACGGTGTCCCTATCAGTGGCAGCTTCCATGACAACGTCAATAATGAAGCCGACAGCACCAGCATGCTTGGTCGAACAGAGCCTGCCTTTCCACCTCTCCGAAACGACGACATCGCAGACTCGCCGTCAACAGATGCACAGCCGCCGCCCATAGCCGGTATCGACGATAATGATGACAACGAGCCTGCGATAGCCAAGCCTTTCGCTCGAGCCAACAGCCCTGCGTCCGCCTGTCGAGGCCCCGCCAATGACGACAAAACACATGAACGTCTAGTGTATAAGATGCATAAGTTCAGTCTTTACGAGACGGCCAGTCGTTACTACATTGTGGGTGGTGATGTAACGGAGCGACGATATCGCATCCTCAAAATCGACAGGACTTCCGAAGACTCTGACCTTAGTATCACGGACGACAAGATTGTGTATAGTCAACGAGAGATGAACCAACTTCTCGACACCATCGACGATGGCAATAAAGGTACCGGAGGTATCAAGCTGCGTTGCACGACATGGGGCTTGCTTGGATTCATCAAATTCACGGGCCCTTACTATATGCTCTTGATCACCAAGAAAAGCACTGTCGCCATGATAGGGGGCCACTATGTTTACCAGATCGATGGAACTGAACTCGTGCCACTTACCCCAGCTCGATTCAAGACTGATGTGCGCAATACGGAAGAGTCGAGGTTCCTGGCCATTCTGAACAACCTGGATTTGACTAGATCATTCTACTATAGCTACTCGTACGATATCACGCGGACGCTGCAGCATAATATGGCTCGAGAGCGGGAGGCCCTCGCAAAAGGGCTGTCTTGTACCCCTCATGATGATTTCAATGCTATGTTTGTCTGGAACAGCCACCTTCTGCAACCTGTTGTGCAAGCTCTCAATGATCCCTTCGACTGGTGCCGCCCTATCATACATGGCTATATTGACCAAGCAGGTAAGTGACGATCTTTGAATGATAACGCGCTAATCTCATCACAAATCTACTTCCAGCACTCTCAATATATGGACGGACGGCGCATATCACCATCATAGCAAGGCGGTCCCGATATTTTGCTGGTGCCCGTTTTCTTAAGCGCGGCGCGAACGATTTGGTAAGCCTTGGACTTAGAATTAGACTGAGCCCCTGAACTGATGTGCATGATAGGGTTACGTAGCCAACGACGTCGAGACGGAGCAGATCGTTTCCGAGGCTCTAACCACGTCGTTCCATGCTCCCGGACCGCGGCTCTATGCAAGCCCTCAGTACACATCGTATGTGCAGCACCGTGGAAGTATACCCTTGTACTGGACCCAAGACAATACAGGCGTTACTCCGAAGCCTCCCATCGAACTGAACCTGGTGGATCCTTTCTATGGCGCAGCAGCGCTTCACTTCAACAATCTGTTTGAACGCTATGGCGCCCCCATATACGTATTGAACCTGGTCAAAGCCCGCGAACGTACGCCACGAGAATCCAAGCTGTTGGTCGAGTTCACCAACGCCATCAAATACCTAAATCAGTTCCTACCTGAGGGAAAAAAAATCATCTATGAAGCATGGGACATGAGTAGGGCTGCGAAGAGCCGCGATCAAGATGTCATCGGAACGCTAGAAAGTATAGCCGAGTCAGTGGTTACGACCACAGGCTTGTTCCACGACGGGGACGGCAAAATTAACCCCATAAGAGTGCAGAATGGGGTTGCCCGCACGAATTGTATCGACTGCCTTGATCGAACCAATGCTGCCCAGTTTGTGATCGGCAAGAGAGCGCTGGGACATCAGCTTCATGCCCTCGGCATCTTGGAGGACACGGCTATTGATTACGACACGGATGCTGTTAATCTCTTCACCCACATGTACCACGACCATGGAGACACCATCGCTGTGCAGTACGGAGGTTCTCAATTGGTCAACACGATGGAGACATATCGCAAAATCAACCAATGGACAAGCCACTCTCGCGATATGATCGAGAGCTTCAAAAGGTATTACAACAACTCCTTCCTGGATGGGCAGCGGCAGGAAGCGTACAATCTCTTCTTGGGCAACTACATTTTTACCCAGGGGCAGCCCATGCTGTGGGACCTTGCGACCGACTACTATCTTCACCACGCAGACCCTAGGTTGTGGTCAGAGAAGACGAGAGGCGATTATATCAACTGGTTTACCCCCAAGTATCTTGAAGCAAGAAGTATACAGCCTCGGAGTGACCCAGCCAGCGAGGGCAGAGACACTCCTGTTGCTTTCTTTGACGACTATTGGCTCGAGTATTATCGCCCGTCGACCTTATCGTCCTTCTTAAAGATGTTCCCATATAAGATGAACTCGACTATCAAGTACATCCCATTCAAATCGACACAGGACGGTCGGTATGACCTTAGCCCCTTTAAAATCCGCAACGAGACCTATCCAGAGACCCAAGAGAAGAAGAAGGCGAAGAAAGAAGTGACCATAGTTGATCCGCAGAGTGCATCGATTTCGCGAGGGCCCGACACGGCTATGACATCACCTGACCGACCGTCGACCGGTACTGGCCGGGGCATTTCAATTCAGCGTTGGTTGCAACCTGCACACGATAAAGTTACGGGTCAGCAAGGCATTATGAAAGCAACGCCAGAGGAACCGTCCGTTTTGCCGAAGACCAAGCCGACGCCGCAGGAGAAGTCCAAGGCAGCGCAATGGACCTTCACGAAAGCTGTGCATCAATCTTTGAATCCTTCAGTAAGCCAGATCGAGGCGAATGACTATGATCGATACGTCAGCCACCCTCAAAGTCTACCTCTTGTCGTTTCCGCCGAGGAACAGGCTGAGAATGATTCTGAATACCGAGATTACATTAACGGGAGTTGGCATCTTGAAAGTCATTTGCAGACAGGACCGGAAGATGACCCCGCCGTCTATGCCGAGCTTTTGCGCGTAGGCGAAAATCCCTTGACGGTGACGGAGGAGGACGCGCAGAAGAAACGATACAAAGCGTACAGGAAGTGGCTACGAGGAAAATCTTTCTTCAAGCAACAGCCAGTGGACTAGGCCTGATTATCTGACGAGCCAATTATTGGTTGTATGATTTGCGAGGCCGATAGCTTACATCTGCTTTGCCCTGCTGTCGAACAGGCCTCTCAAGACTTCATCCTTGGCTACTAGAGGTGCAACCTTCAAGTCCAGCCTTGTGCCCGTCACTTCAACAGCAGCTGAGAGCACCTCGACGGTGTATCGCAACTTGTCTAGAAGCTCACGGCGTGGACCATCTCCGCTGTCGTCATGCAATGAAAGCCAGCAGACAGCCAGTGCTCTGATGATCTCGCTCTCATATGCTGATGTCGACACTCTCGGCCAACAAACTCGAATAATGAGGGCCAATCCATCCAATGTGATTGACAGTCGGGCTGGGGACTCTCCAATGAATGGGTCACGGAGAGTTTCTGTAAAAATCGGAATGATGTCCTTGAACATACTGGTTAGATAATGTCTGGCAAGATGGCACGGCGTGGACTTGTGTGAACACTACCCACCTTCAGGTACGGCGAAGAGGCGAAGCCTGAGTCATGGACAAGGGTGCCTAGGTGTCGTGAGAGCACACCTGTGACCGGGAGGAACTGAGAGGCGTGTATATATCCGCCGCACACCTCGCGCATCAGCCGTGCCCGAATCCTCTGCGCAGAGGGGACAGATTGTGGGTCTTTGGCATACCGCCTCGCCAGCTCGATGATAGCCGGGTACGCGGCTTCTAGGAGCAAGACTGATTCGTCTTCCGGCGTCAGTGACGGTAAGTGTGAGAGGATCGGGGTGATAGACTGTTCCAAAACGTCGCCCAAGCCCGTATCGTATAAGAGAGAGGGAGAACATTTCTGTACAAACACCCTTGATATCTGTAGGCCGCGCGCCTTGATCCTAGCCTCTGGGTCATCCAGTAGCGCCAACAGTACTGGCGTGTACAGTGGCCAGTTCTTGCCGATGAATAATTCCTGCCCGTTCATCAGTTGTCCGACTGGCAAGAATGTGTTGGAGAAACAGGCTCTACCTTTGAATTGGCCACTGTCCAGGAAAACACGCTTAGTGCCCAAGGATGCGCGCTCTTCCAGGTCGTGGTGTCCGCAGTATCATCTTTATTGAATACCGCCTCATTTTGCTGTGCTTGCCAGGGGTACTGGGCTTTTCTGCCCGTTGAAGTGATCCGCGCCGATTTTGATCGAGAGAACAGTGGTCGCAGGACGTCTTCGAGAATAGAAGACAAGATGGAGTCCTGTCTATTGACTGTGTGACGAACCTTGGTGTCTAGGATGCCCTGGGCGATCTTTGCCGACACTCCGTCATACCAGGGCGCTTGCGGATCTGTGAAGGCACAGACAGCCACGAAAGTATCAAGATTAATGATGCAAAGGTGGCGTAAACAGAGTATCGAAAGGGATGAAAGAAGATGATGGACTGCCTCTAGCCATTGTTGCGCATTTGACCCTGCAGCGTTACAGGGAATTAGGAGTAACCCCTCAAGCGAGCGACCAGCGAAGACGCAGACCTCATTCAAGGCCTCCTGATCATCGCCCACTCGGACACGGTGCTCTAGATCACGACGCAGAGTCGAGGCTGCATCAACCTTGAATGCAACATTAGTCAAGGGTATGTTGCAGTAAGGGTCTGGTTTACTTGCCGGGGAGCGAATGTGAGATAATTCTCTGACTAGGTCGATGAAGCTGGTCATTTGTCACATAACACAGAGGCGTAGAAATCTCTATCTGCCGTTGCCTTTGCGATGTAGCCTCGGTGAGGCGGTGCCGTGGCATTGACAATTTGTATTTGGGCCTGATACGAGTGTGTGGCATTGACACATGGATGCGTTTGATGAGTGCCTGGTGCTGTTGTCCCACCTGTGATGGATGCAGACGGAGCTACCGCGTTAGGGATATAATATGCTTTAGAGGGATATGGAGAACCACCCAATATCATTCATCGATCTTCGTGTATACAATCACTGAGCAGTTCAGAACTGGAGCATATCCATTTGTCCCTCTGTTGAACCACCAACAAGGCAATTTAGGCAGGATATCGGCTCAAGGCGAGTTTGAATGTGGTCAGGTTACCGGCGACTTTATGACAATCCGTCTATCTGCAGCTCGTGCTTTCTCCTCCGTACCTCCTCAATGGCGCCTGTGGGATCCGTAGCTTCGGGATGTCGCAATTGCCACGCCAGGCATACTTCCAAAGCAGCTCCCATCCACTTCCCTGGTTTCAGACCAAGATGCTTGCCTAAGGATTTGCCATCCACAAGTCGCTTAATTGATGTCACGTCCATCAAGCCCTCGTCAGTCAGGTGATCAAGAAACGTCTGCCACCCAGATAGCAAGTCATGACATCCTCTCGACACTGGTTCCAACGTTAGCTTGCTAGACAAGGAGAACCTCACGTGTATGTTCAACCCACCATTGTTGATATCGAAGTCTGACAGGTGATCCATGGCGTCGAGGAGTATAGTGCTGAGGACCTGCAGCTTCCAGTGCAACTCGCGACCTTCCCATTTTCGGATGGTCATGCCAAGTGTATCTCTTTGACTTCCAATCTCACGCCCAGCGCATACGTCTTTCTTGAGACCAAGGATCTCAGAATGGTTACGGTGCGCCGCCGTAATCACATCGCAGAGTTTGTTGGGTGCTTTTGCGCCCTCACGCGCAACTGTGGTTGCAACTGGTAAAGATGGCCTACCTTTGGTAAGAGCATCGGCACGGGGGTCGTTCAGATGCGCATAGGGCACGAGTGAAGCTAACATCCACGAATAATATACATCCTCGTCCGTACGAACTAGGACGTCGTGTATGGATCCCGGTGCTTTGCTGCGCTCGAGAAGCCTCAGGAGCCCATACGCAATGTGCCATTTGGACAAGATTGGATGAGGGATATCAGCACGAGCAGTGTCCGTGTAGATAGCATGGTGGAGGCCCAATTCGTCAATGAGCTGAAGAGCGCGATGGGGGTCATGGTCTCCGGCCCAGTTAGCACGTCGTCCTATATATTACTGATTGAGGCCACTCACCCTTCATCATCTTCTCCAACTCTACACCCACTCGCTCCCTGCTGATCTTGATGCGCAGGGCAGCCAAGACGTTTGGGTCGGCCATGACGTCTCTTGCAGCTGGGTCGATGGCAAAACCGAGCCGACTGGCAAAACGAACTAGTCTGAGAACTCGAAGGGGATCATCCATAAAAGTCTGTAATGGCTCTAAAGGTGTGCGGATGAGCCGGTCACGCATATCACCTAGGCCGCCTGTGAAGTCTTCGACCTTCTCGGTGTGCAGGTTGAAGAACAGGGCGTTAACTGTCGCATCCCGCCGCAGAGCATCCTCTTCGGCTGTGCCGAAATCTACGGTAGGGTTCCGACTGTCTTCGGCGTACGTCTCTGTGCGAAGATTGACGAAGTCGAGGTCAAGTCCAAAGACCTTTACTGTTGTGGTCTCGAGATTTTTGGATTTCTCGGGGTTGGCAGCGATGCGGTGGAGGTTACCAATATCGTCAGGCTCGATGCCGTGTCGTGACGCGAGTTCGGGCACATCGCAGTATTCTCGCAGCCTCTCGCCGAAACGGAGGCCAGTCATCACATTGATGGCCACATCGATATCGTGACTAGTAGTGCCGAGAAGCTTGTCACGGACCCAGCCCCCAGCCCATCGCAAAACCAGTGGTTCTGGCAGTTGATCATTGATGTTGATGAATTTAGAAACATCAACGAGAAGGTCCCTCAGTTGGCGCTCTCGTTCAGTGAGTTGAAGTTGGATGGTAGATGCGTCAGCCGCCATGGCATTGTTGGGTTTCAATCGTGCGGAAGGTGGGAAGCGACTTGCACATGCGGATTGGGCAAGCTTTCTCTTCATGACCAAACTGATAATTTGACGATGCTGAGGGCCTGGAAGGACCTGAGCTAGGGGCCGGAGCATGACATGTCCCTTCCTGTCTTGTCCTCTGACGCATCGTTATGCGAGTGGGTTTTGAGCCCTTTGAACAGTTCCACTCTACGTGTGCCCGCCGCCAACTAAGCGCACAGGTCCTGTGTGAGGGAATGGGTAGGCAACGGGCTGTGGGCGTGTGCCTAATAGGTACCTAGGTAGGTACCTAAGAGAGCCAGTACGGCTGGCTACACTGACCAGCCCAGCAAGTAACCGTTAGGGGTTGGAGGGTGGCGAATATATGTGGGTCTGCTCGATCTAGGCCTATTGTGGCTGACTAGTCACCAGACATTCTCGAGGAGGCTTGGCCGCTTGGATACTGCGTACTCCATTCGTTGTGTCGCACGCTCTCTACCTCGAGGAACATTACGCATACACTTCAAGATGCGCCCTCATCAACCGGCATTGGTCGGCTGGACACCCGATCGTTGTGAAGTCACTCTAGGTGGCGCGAGAGCAGCGCTACCTGTGCTGACCACTGAGCTGGGTGCTTTACTTGCCGACGCTCAAAGCTTAGCATGCAGCATCTGCCAGGCGGGGCGAGCTTGTGGGGGAACTTGGAGACGATGATGTATCGGCAGACAAAGGCAGGTGGTGCGGGAAGCTGGCGTGTGATGGGTCATGGGGCCACCATAGCTCGACGAGCGGCAGGCCGTGACAGAGCCTCTCGGAAACTGCCCGCGGACGCAGCTCGAAAGAGCCTAAGCTTCACATGATATGCAAACCGTTCTTGGGTGAGGCGATCTGCGAGCTGGGTAAGCGGCCATCTCCCATTCACCACGCCTTCTTCCATTACTCATTTGGGAGGCAGCTCTCCGCCGCCATGTGACGTCAATTGCAACGCGGTGTCAGCCCCCCTTCACCACATGTAGGTAGGATGAGATGCTGGTCGAACGACAGCCACCAGCAGGATCTCAGTGTACCTGGTACATTTTCCCCAAACACTTATGGGTCGCTGGTGCCTGTGCTCAGATATGGTAACCGCACCAGCGCCATTAAGTGTGACAACTCGTCCTGCTGCAAGCGAATCCCCAAGCATGCCTGGTGATGATGCAAAACTTGGTAGGTAATTCAGGACATGCCGAACGATTGAGGCGAGAAGGCCTTTATCATATTACCTGAGCGGGCTGTGCAGTGCCCCCCTCAGCCATGATGTCGAGTCTGGAAAAGGTAGGGTCAAAAGCGTAGGTACAACGCATGACAGGTCAGGGAGGAAGGTGTGAGGCTATAGACAACCCCGCATCCGATCAGCTACAACTTAGTCCTCCTTCCTACCTTGGGTACTTTGGCGTGCTCAGGCGACTTAAATATCCCATCGCCGCCGCTCCCAAACATCCTGCCCCATCCCTTAAACACTACCTCCTCACACTTGACCTTATCAATACCGTTCGCCCAGATATCATTACTACAGTAAAACAAACCATCCTCACTCGCCTCTTTGTCGTAACATCTCACTACATCCACACTTGCACCACCTTTCAGATAACACCATGAACAGTTAGCAACCCGCCCTCCATCCCGTGGACTCTGTGCACTGCGTTGCAGCCGGCTAACCATGGCCCAATCGGCCGGGAAAGAAATAGATCAAGAAAGAATGGGAAGCTCATCGCCCCAAGCCATCAAGCTACAGATGGACCAGAGTGCTATTGATTCCAGCGCTGGTAGCCCCCCAGCCTTATCGTCATCGCCGTCTGACAGACGTGCAAGCACCGATGAATGGGGTACGGCATGGCCGGCAACGGCCGCTCAGATTGCTGTTACTCACTTGTTTGCTGACACGCCGGGTAGATGCTTCGAAGGTCCCCCCGAGCCGTTTCCAGAAACGCAAGGGTTCAATTTACGCAACACCCGGCTCCCGGGATGGTCACGTCGACCGAAACTATGCCAGTGGCTTCCACGAGAAACACACAGAGAAAGGTTACGGAAAGGCCGATGCCAAGCACTGAGACCCTAGCCATTGATTGAAGTCACTAGTTGGCGGTTGCAGCTGCGAAGTCCGCAAGGATTGTTGTTGATATGTGTACACGACCCCCCAGTATCATTTATTGTCTCGTTTCGGCAACCCGTTGTCTGCAGCGAGCATTACCACGCTGCACACGCTGCACACGCTGCACACGCTGCAACAACGCTGCCTTGTATTTTGTCTAGCAATCAATGCCAAGTTGCAAGTTGCTATCACTCGTCCGCATCATCAATATCGATGGCATCGGGGTTGGCTGCTGCAGTGTCGTCGTCATCAGCCCCAGAAACTGTAGGACCATCGGTAGCAGCTACAAAGCCTGCAGGCGCCCTAGCCTGGCGTTCCAATGCAACCATTGCATCGGCCGCATCTGCGTCTGCAGCGTCCTCCGGTCTTCGCTGGCTGCGAGCTAGGGCCTGTGACGCAATGAAGCTGACGTCTGTATTGAACTGAGCCTGCACGCTCCTCTTGATACGAAGCATCTCCTTGAACGTGTCCTCGTTGCCATGCTGGACCTCAAACGACTCCCACTTGGTCCAGAATTCTGGGCTTGTGCGAGGGTCACAGAATTGCGATGCGTGACCATAAATTGCCCTTGCTCGATCAATTTCTCCGAGTCGCTTTTCCATATCTGCAAATTTCATGCACATATCTCGTGCTTCCGTGTCTGGCAACGATGATATGGCCCTTTCGTAAATAGGACGAGTTGATGGCAAGCCGAAGTTGGAGGCCGATTTGGTAATGTAGAAGTTGAACATTCCGGCGCGGTCTTCATCGGCAACAGCCCGTGTGGCTCGTTCGTATATGCGCATGGCATGTCTTGCAAGACCCCGCTCCTCCTCCAAGTTGCCGTACATGAGATAAATCGTCTTGGCAAACTTCGGTGGACAATCCTCAACGGCCTGTTCGAAGAGGTCACGAAGACGCTCAATGCCAATCTTACGGTCGACAGCCTTGGTAAGATACATATTCCAGAGCTCGAAAGCAACCGGGTAGCTGAAGAGGTCCAGCCCGCGTTCATAGATCTTGAACGATTCTTCGTAGTATTCGTGCTCCTCCAAGAGGTTTGCGTAATTAACGACAGTTTGGGGAGTTGCGATGCGCAACTCAAAGATTCTTTCGTAAACCTTTTTTGTATCGTCCAACGAGCCAACGCTTTCAACAAGATCGACATAGAAGCTCCACAGCTTCCAGCTCTTGTGTACACGCTGTTGAGGCGACAGCGTTTCGTCAAAGTAATCGACAGCCGACCGTTTAGGCGCCTGAACAGCTTTCGCCATGATGCGGACTGCGTCATCAAAGTTGTCGTTCCGCAGCTCCATCTCAGCCCATTCAATCCACATATCGGCAAGCTCCGCGACAGATCGGAAAGGCACCTTGACCGCCTTCTCTGCAATGATGCGGGCGTTGCGCATGTCGCCACCGCGCTCATAGAATTTGGCGTAGCCA
Source organism: Verticillium dahliae VdLs.17 (assembly GCF_000150675.1). Taxonomy (NCBI): domain Eukaryota; kingdom Fungi; phylum Ascomycota; class Sordariomycetes; order Glomerellales; family Plectosphaerellaceae; genus Verticillium; species Verticillium dahliae. Next base: position 11,644 of record NW_009276959.1, read on the forward strand.
GCCCAGAGCTGATAAAACGAGCCAACTGCCTTTTTCGGTTGTATGGCAGCAATAGCGGCGGTGTATGTCTGGACAACTTCCTGCTTATTGTCACCCCAGAGTGCGATTCGCTTCTCCCACTCGAGGACATTGTTCGGATTTTGGCGGAGAAGTACGTCGTTTAGTAGAAACGGCCTGCGGTCCATGAGCTGTTCAAATCTTAACATCCGAATATCAAGTTCAAAGTCCGCATCCTCATCCACAACGCCTTTCGCAGCTCGATTGGAGGCAACCTCCATCAACGCCCCGATAACCGACTCTTCGAACTCGATGTATGAGTCGAAGATCATGGTGAAATCCCGAACAGTCATGACTGTTACGATACCTTCTTCAAATACGTCCCTTGTGCGCTCGAAGCTTCCACGTCTGATCCAATACGTGGCCAAACCACACCAAAGCTTGCCTCGTTGATCAGCGTACCGTGCGATGCCGCTTCTGATGATGCGCTCAACATCGATACCGGTTTCATGACCCGTAAGTATCTCAGTAGCATGGTCAACGATTAGGTCCACCATTTCACTCCAAAGTTCGAAATGGCCTTTGCCATGCTTGCTGATGAAGCGAGTGTTGTTCAAGATGTTGATGTATTTCTTGACAGCTTCGGTGTAGAGGCCAACCTGAACCAATAGTTCGATGAAGTCTTCAGTATCTTCAGGATGGATCTGTATGTACCGCCGCCAGATCTTTACTGCGCTGATGCCTGAGAGTGAGTTGGCAAAAGGCCTGTAAAGTCTCCAGATGCGCGAGTGTTGGGTGACAGGTAGCGCGCGTAATGCACGGTCGAACGCACGTCGAGTGTTTGACACCAAGGGTTGTCGAAGCAGAAACTTGAGATAAAGCTCCCATACACGAGGCATCTTGTTGAGTAAGATCAAAGAGCGTTCGAAAAGGGCGTTAACCTTGCGATATTCGGCAGCGAAAATAGCGGCATTCAAACGACTGACGTGTTTGACGCGGAACTCGAGATACTGTGCTCTTGGGTAAGCAGGATGTTGACTTTCATACCATCATGTAGGCTCACCATCTTCCATAACTTATAGGACCTCGGGAGCTGCAGGCAGGCTCTTTCAAAGACGAAGGCTTGTTCATGAATCGTGCCATGTTGCAGCTTGAATTGGATGTATGCCAGCCATGGCTTAGTGCTCCCACTGTTTCGGAGTATGTCCTGTTCGTAAACTGAGTCCTCGTCTGCCTGGAGTAGTTATTTTCTGTCAGCTAGCAAACAGACAGTGCCTAGATGAAAGACTTACTACAAGGTTCATGTCAGAGCGGACGCGACCACCGTTGATGACCGTGAGCGCCGGCATGTTGACACAAGTGACGGCTACGAAGCCATTGGTCGCCCTAGGTTGGGTGGAAAAGCGCAGTTCGTTCTAACGGCTGGGAAGCCGCGGATTGAATGCCGGAGTCACTCGTGGTCGACAAGGCGCAATTCGACGTCGTAATCTGGCGTTGCTGTTGTAAGAAGAGCTCAGCCAGTCTAGTTAACCGAAGGCGCATTCGGGGTCGTCAATCGTCCCACGGACGTGCTGTGTTGGGGAATAAACCAGGAAATGTTAAAGTGGAACACAACCCCGTTTAATTATATAACATGCATATGCAAGCTATGGCACCCACCAGCACTTCGATAGGCAGCTACTAACCCGGTTGAACGGTATCTCAATTCTGATTACCTAGGATGGCCATCGAGCTAGGTCTGATGTCGACGGTAGTTATGTGACAGGGTATCGTCATCCTGTACTAGAACCTCGACACTGCTGTCGCCCGACACCCGCTCGAACCTTCTCTGGCCCTGATCTTTTGCACTGCAGCTTTAAGATTGATCCAAGGCTTGGACCCTGTGTGTCTTGAGCTGTGCCATTACTCCGCCACCTTCCAGCTCTCCAGTATCCTATACCAAACCCTACCATCATGTCGGGTGCCGCCGTATGTATATCATGCTGCTGTTGTTGGAACTGATGTCAGCAGTGACACTCTTGCTGATATCTTTGTTCACCATGACAGGATCGGGAGGCTGTGTTCCCAACCCGGCAGTCGCTGGGTCTGATGAAGGCGAAGCTGAAGGGTGCAGAGACGGGTCACAGCTTGCTGAAGCGGAAGAGCGAGGCCCTCACGAAGTACGTATGCATTTCCGCTACTCAACCAAGTATTCTACTAACTTATGACTATCCTAGGCGTTTTCGGGGTTAGTTTACCAAGTCTGCTATTTTCCCTGATTCGATTGCTAATATCATCTGACAACACCAGAGATCACAAGACGAATTGACGAAGCCAAGCGTAAAATGGGTCGCGTAATGCAGATTGCGTCTTTCTCGCTCGCAGAAGTCACATACGCCGTCGGGGGCGACATTGGGTACCAGATCCAGGAGTCCGCGAGGTCAGCGCGCTTTCGTGTTCGCACCAAGCAGGAGAACGTTTCTGGAGTGCTTCTGCCGACCTTCGAAAGTTACGTCACTGAAGGGAACAACGACTTTGGACTCACTGGCCTCGGCAAGGGCGGCCAACAAGTTCAGCGTTGCCGCGAAACCTATGCTCGTGCTGTGGAGGCCCTTGTCGAGTTAGCCAGCCTACAAACTGCTTTCGTGATCCTCGATGAGGTGATCAAGGTTGTCAACCGTCGAGGTATGTGTTCTCCCACCCGTGCAATGTGATACCCAACTAACTTATGAACAGTAAATGCAATGTAAGACTCCCAGTTTGCACGTTCCACCGACGTCGAGTTGCTGACCGTTGGCAGTGAACATGTTATCATCCCACGCACCGAAAACACGATCAAATGTTGGTGTGCCGATAATCCCCTCCCGTTTTTTTTTTGCCTGACCGAATCGCAGACATCAATTCCGAGCTCGATGAACTGGACAGAGAAGAGTTCTATCGCCTGAAAAAGGTTGCAGGAAAGAAACAAAGAGACACCGCTGCGGCTGATGCGGAAATGAAGGCGAAGAGAGAAGCTGCGCTAAGCAAGACCGGACAGAATGACAAGGTGGACGACGGCCCTACTGACTTGCTAGCCGCCGAGGAGGACAACGACGTCATTTTTTAGGATACGGAGACGTGCCACGAGGAGCATGCTGGTGCGGGACTAATTCGATGAGGTATAAGGACCACCCAGGCTAGCAGGACACGGATGCGGACAGGTATGAGCGATAGCAGGTCTGACTGGCCCGACACTTGTCTCGATACCTAGGATGAAAGCACTATAAGAACCATTGCCATTCAAACGTGAGTAGTGAAGCAAATTTCGGGGTTGATTCTACTGTCGCTGGTAGGTTACCTTGATGGTGCTCGATTCCCCAAGCACCATGCCGGCAGTGTTTTCCTTGGCTGTGATAGCCCCTTGCTCGCCATCATATTCGACAAACGCAATGCCCCGTCTCCCAGGGACCAGTCTCACTTCTCGGAAGCCGTCAAAACGACCAAAAATGTCTGTCAATGCTTCGATATCGAAGTCCTCCGGGAGATTCTGGATGAACAAGATCTTGTTTGGTGGCAAATACTCGTCGGGCACTACGGAAGACGCAGCTGGGTTGCTCGACTTGAGGCCTGCACCCCTCGCCGCCTTAGCTGGTCGACCTGCGGCGTCAGTTGCGGCGCCAGCACCAGAGCGCTGCATGCGCTTCTGTTCTTCGGCAGCCTCGAGGGCTCGTTTTTTATCTACAACATCCATCAGCAGGCAACATATACTGGTGTGGTACGTTTGGAGCTCACCTTTCTCTGCCAGCCTGCGACGTCTATGCGCTTCAAAATCTTCCTCGCTACCTTGCGTTTTCACTGTCGCATCGCTCCTAGTCTTAGCCAACGCAACTTGCATTGGCTTGTCGAACAGCTGGAAGCCCTGGACTTCGTCAATGGCATTCTGTGCTGAATCCGCATCGTCGAACACGATGAAAGCCTGGCCCTTTGACTTCAGGTTGGTTTTGGCAATGATCTCGAGTACATTTCCGTACTCGGAGAAAATCTGGAGGAGCGATTCCTTCAAGACATCAATCTTGACTCGTTCCTCGAGATTGCGAACGTACACCCTGAAGCACGGGTCAGCCAGCGAGCCCAATGCCAGACGTGTCGGAGTGCAATGACACGTACGTGGCAATTGAAGGGCCGGATGCCATTTTGAAAGAGAGTCTGATGTCCAGCTCTAAGGCCGGCAGTAGTGGTTGGTGGGAAGTGTGCAGAATGGTCCAGTGGGATGCTGAGCGGGAAAGGTTCATTGCGACATGACGCGTCGCTAGCTACTTAAGTGGGTTAAGATACCTTACCACGCTCACTTATATGCATCACATAAATGTATCAGCCAGTGTATTAGGCTATCCAGCCATTATCTCTCCCTACCTAGGTACCCTTGGTATATTGAATACATAGGAACACGCACAGTCCTGGTCGTTATGTTTATAAAGAGTTCTCGTTGGTTCAAACTAATTCTACCTGTGTCTGGCAGTCCCTACAAAGGAATTCTTCCTCTAAGCCACAGCAAGGCAAGTTTGGTCCTACACGGGACCAGAAAGAGACTGGGCACATAAATCAGTGACTTAGTCGTGAGCCATATCACCACTACACAGGGCATACAAATAGTTTCCCAGGGCCATGAACTGTGTGTATGCATGGGAATGCTCATGGGCAGGCAAGTTGATAATGAGCAATGCTGTGTATTTGAGTCTCCAACAAGCCTAAACGCCGAATGTACTTTAACCCGCTCATCACATGCATGCATTCATTCCTAACTATGCTTGCGGGTGGTCACTGCTCTGCTCTGCGGTCGAGGTGGCGACCACAGCCCCCTCATCCCCGCCATCTGCCCTTGGCTCGTCGAGAGCTAGATCGCGTCTTAGATCGGGAACAAATCGATCAATCCTATTCCATGTCTCATTCCACAGCGTCTCCTTAGAAGCATCCTGACTCGGTGCAACAAGAAAGCCACTGCTTGACACGAAGAGTATAACATTCTTTAGATTTTCACGGACAGCCTCCTCCTGTCCAGAATGTTAGCAAAGTTACTGCCAGCCTCAGCGTGTTCGCATGGATCGCTTACCAAACTGTCACCCTGCCCGCTGTTCATTAAGCGATCCATGATATCAATGATCTCCAACCACAGGTCAGGCATGCCGTCCCAAGTAGATAGAAGGACAAGGTATTGCAGGAAGACCTTGCAAAGCAGTGATGATGACTGAACTCTCATCTCACCCATGCCATCTCGATCGGAGGTGAATACCTCCTGCTTCAAGAGACGATGGATCAAGGGAAATAAGACTTCGCCAAAAATCGCTGTCCACTCCTGGTGGTCGCTGCAAGTCACGTCAGGTGACAATAAAGATCGCTGTAGTGAGGTGAAAGCCAGGAGTCGAACGTCCCGGCATGGGTTGGTGCATTGAGTTGTCATAGCTTGGAAGATGGGTAGCCAATACGCCGACCAAGCTATAAACGAGTTAACTCAGCCATTTACTAGGGCAATGGTGTGCAGCTTACCTTCCCTGCTTTCTAGGTGAGATTGTTTCATGAGTTCAGGAATCCGGCTTGTCATGTTGTACATTGTTGTGATAGACCTTATGCCTCTGGTTACAGTATCACTTTTTCCTAATATTAGAGACAGCCCACATCACATTTTGGACGCACTTACCTCGGTGGCTCACGCTCAGAGTCACGGGACTTCCGGGGTCTTTGCTCTTGTTTTCTTTCCGCAAGGACAGCGCGTCCAGCTGCAGATGCAAAGTCGCCGAGCAAGAGGAGCGCCGCCTCGTAGTTATCTGCCATTATCGCAGGAGGTACGCCGGTGCACCCCCGTTCGAGAAGATCAAATACGACAGCTGCCGAATCGTATCTTCCGGCCAGGGCTCGCATGATGGACCAGAAATCAGGCGAAGTCATTATCTCATTCCTAAGAGGACCCGGTTCGACAACGCAGAGTTTCAGCCCCTGAATGAGCATCACGGATGACTTGGCAAGCGTGTCCTTGGGGAAGTTGGAGATGGTGTGCAGTAGGACTGGGATGTTAACGTAGTCCAGGGTCTGCAGCTTGAAGCATCAGTAGAGTATACACCAGAGACTAAGATAACTCCACCCTATGGATATTAGGATTGTGACATACATGGGTTGCGTGAAGGAGAGTGAGGAGGTAGAAGGACGTTCTTGAGACAATCATTGCATGATACTGGTTGGCATCCCGCAAGATGGCTTGCAAAGTGTCCATGACTTGCTTTCCAAGAACCTGCAGAGTCTCTTGGTCGCGCAGGGCGAGTCCTGTCATCAACTCCAGTGAGAAAACCATAGCTGGGTCATACGACAAGGTGCCAAGTTTTGGTTCGAGCTGAGGCGCAGTAGGCACATGATCCGATTTGACGGTCATGACTGCAGGATTCGGCTCTTCTGGCAGTGAGCTGATCAGGCCATCAACCAAGTGCGCCAGCTCAGAAGCACCTAGCTCGCTAGCAGCATGTCAGTCATACATACAGCCAAGCATGTCTTGTGTCTTACGTTATGTTGGCAAAAACAGTCGCCATGTGACACGAGTTCACACAGTCGACAGAGCAAAGGGTGCTCTCCAATTCTTCGTCTGACGGCTCTGGGGGGTCATCAGCTGCATAGCTAGAGATGTACGACGTAAATGCTGAGAAGAACCCCGTTTCTGCTGTTTTGGAAGCTCGATCAATGACTTGAGACGGGTTTTGAAGAGGAATGGCAGGAATAACTGCAAGTCTAGAATCGGCGACGGACGGTGCAGGCATCAACGAGTTGACAAACAAGTTGAGCCAGATACGGATGACCTGTATTGCGCAAGTTGGTCAGTGTTGAAGAGCGAGGCGAATCTGTCCCACTCACGTGTCTCCAGCCCTTATGTATGTGACTCTCGCTTCCCGTTACCACCCTGAAGAGGACCAAGGTAGCAAGCTGTGCTCTGAAGTCCCTGCCCAGCTTGACTGCGAGTTCGCTCACCATGACCGTGTTGTTCCCAGCTTGAACCTCTGTGTTGAGGTTGGTGCTGAACGGAAGCTCGGTGGCCAGTGTTGTCATGTGGCTCAGGGAGTACACAATCTGGTCAAGAGCCTCGCTGTTGCCGAACTTGGTTGCGATCCTGGCGCATTCATCAAAGCCAGTAACAATCCTAGCGAAGACGGCATCGTCGGTAGCCGACATGAACACGTAGGACAGAGTCGAGACTATTGGGCGCCACGTTGTTGCAAATATGTCGGCATCATATATATTGGTGTCGCAGAGGACCAATGGCCCAACAATCTCCGTCTTTGCCAAAAGCTCACGCCAAGCATAGTCAAATGCGTGCTTATTGTCGTGTTCTTCAGGCAGAATGATCTCGTTGTTTCTGATCGAGTCAAAGATTTCTTGAAGATACTCGGGCGCGAAGTTGCCCCCGTCGTTCACACCACGTAGGTTCTTCGAAAAGTCCTCCAAAGTCATGCGTTTCGATGTCTTCTTGACGGTTGGATTGTGCTGGTCTGTATTCAACAGGATGATGGCGTACGTCAAGACGAATACGGCATCCTGGTTTGCCACCTCGGTCGGCGTTGCGTTGGCGCAGTATCTATCGGCAAAGACTGTAACGATTCGCTCAATGAGAGGGGCTTCACCAGGAAGTCTGAAGGTCTCGAGAAGGACCCGCAGAGCTTCGTCGACACGCTTGCCATCGAAATCGAAGAGATCCAAGTACGCTTCCAGAACTGGCTCATTTCCCTTCTTAGACAGGTACTCGCCAAGGACCTTCTTGTTGACTCGTGATGTCGCGTGTAGGAACCTGGCAACCGAGGTCACATTCTGAGCGTCGTCGATGATGCCTTGGGCTTGCAGGTAGGCTAGCCCGCCTTTTGGAGTCTCGTTGAACTTAGTGGTGCCCTTGATGATGATCTTCTTGCGACGCCGCTGTTCTCGCAAATGGTCCGCCGAAGGAAGATCCTGGGAGGTAGGCTCTAGTTCGAGACGCTCTGCAATGTATTGAACATAACGGAGTAGAGCATCAAGACACAAAGGAGGCACACTGGTAGTGCTCCATGTTGCCGAATCGGGTAATGCGTTTCTAGAAAGAAGCCCGACTAGATCTTCGCAAAGGTCCGCACGATCGGGATCACAATCATAGTTGACAAAGAGCTCCGTCATGAAATTCGGCATTCTTGATAGCACTCCGATGCTTTCTACCATTGCTTGACGTGCATCTGGCTTGCGAGAGCCGCCTTCGAGGCCCAGTTTCTGGCGGTCTTTGACAGGAACGGGAGTCGAACGTCCGCTATTTGCCTGTGATGGAGGGGGTTTGACGAGCTTGGGAGACTGCGGAATGCCGGCGTAGAGAGAAGGGTCAATGCCTGGTTCTCGCGGTATTTCCACAGAGGGGTGTAGACACGCGACAAGATATGATAAGAATAGTTCTTGTTGCAGCTTGAGTACACCCCTGCAAGTCGCAAGAAGGGTGCCCGCCACAATCAGGGACTCTTGGAGAATGGCCATGTTATCAGACCGTACGAGCTGAAACAAGTAGCAGCACAGACGATCTTCAGCGATGGTAGCGAGGGCAGGGTGCCTCGCAATGGAAGGTCCAGATACTTCCAGTGCCACATGGATGATTCGTAGAGCCATGACCCGCATGGTGTCGGTATGCTGGCGGTCGGTCGGATCCAAGAAGTTGACGAGAACCCTGAATAGTTCCCTAACAGAAGGGAGCGAGTATGGTCTCAAGTCGAGAGATTCGACGTCGTTTAGCTCTTCGGGATTCAGCTCGCTGTCTTCGGAGGCATCATTGGCTTCGAGGCTCTCCTTTGCATCCGTAACTTCTGAGCTGGTCGAGGGGCGTGTATTGTCAACCTGGGCCACTGACAGAGAATCGCCGTTGATACCCGCGGGGGCAGGATCCATTGTAACATTATCCATGTCCCCGTCGGTCTGACGGTCGAGAGCATCAGGATCAACGCCTGCCTCAAGTTCCAAGTGTTTCACGTCCTCGAAAATAATCTGGCACATGTGTACCATAGCACTCTCTGCAGTCCGTCGGAGAACTGGGGAGAACCGTGGCTGAGAGCATATGGCGAGCCCTCGGCCCATCATGTCACACACACTCTCATCGCTCAGAATGTCTCCTCCAGGCCCCGACATCATGTCTTCCATGAGATGCAAAATCATCAAGAGAACGACCTCAACTTGCCCAGCGTCACTTGTGTCAAACTGGCAGCGGGTGACTGCAGCCGAGAGTGATTGCATAGCTAGAGGGAATCGGGGCGACGTAGGGCCAATGAAGCCGTAAGCCAAGAACTTGCGAAGTGCTCCAAGAGTCAGAATAGTTATCGGGGCGGCGGTGCCCTTGGTCTGTACGATCTGGAGGAATGGGCTTAGGAGTGACACGGCGTCGAAGGTGTTTATATCTGGTGTTTGGTTAGCCAGGTGTTTATTGACAGGGGATCCTACAGGCAGCATACCTCGCACGGTGGCAAGTTCGTGGCGTAGCCTGCCAAATCCTGCCATGAGAGGGTTATCCTGCATGCTCTTGCCCTTCTTCCCCCGAAGCCCCCAGCGGTTGGCAAGGCCTCCATCGTTCGACCTGTCGCCGCCCAGTGTTGTGACTATGGTCTTCGTGCCAGTTTGAAGAGCTGGACTCGGTGGTCCAACTGGGACTGGATTCGGACTTCCTCCCAGGATGGCAGAGACCGAAGAGTGTGGTGACCTAGCATGTTTCTGAATGGCCGACGTGATCGATATACACTCGGATATGACCAGGAACACAGGATCAACGGACACTGATACGGGACAGCTGCGATACTGCATTCTGGCTGGGACAACCAACGAACTTGCTATCCTCCGTGTGTCGAGGTTCGAGAGTCCGGCGCCTGGGTCGACATGTGTGCTTGCCGACGTAGTGGTGCCTGCGCTCATGGTTCGGGGCTTGGGGGCGGCCTCGAGGCGGCCTGTACGAATGTCGATATCGGGGTTCCCGAGGTCGTTCTCCTTGTCTAGCGAAAGTCGTCGGGCAGGAGCCTGGTCAGCCAATGCACTTGGACGGACGTCGAGATTGCGTGCTGTAATGTCTTGTGGTGTTGCAGAGCGGAGTGGTTCATAAACCTCTGCGCGGCGTTCGTATTTGCCGGATGTGCTGGCGGCAATACGTGAAATGTCTGGCAGCCTCCCAAGTTATGGACAGCTTGCTCAGGGCCAGGCTGGTGAGCTTCGCGCTCGAAGCCACCGAAGCTCACAGTGGTGCATTATGATTGGACTTCAGTGCACCCAGTGCCTGTTCTTGGACCCGCTTTAGCTCATTTGAGTCGCATGGGACTCGCCGATAAAAGCTGGTGCAGGGCGTCGCGATTAAGTGGGGAGCCAGATGTCCGATCCCGTTCGCAACTCTCAAGGACTCATAGGGAGACCGACGCCATGTCGCGGGTATCTATAGTTTATATAAACATGCAAAGGTGCACCCAGTCCTAGATGTACCAAGATTTTGCCAACTTATCTCGTCGGCAGTGTGTTTCGTATGTAGTGAAATGGTTCGCTGGTTCAAACGCCCAGGCCATGCTCTTACAACAGCGACACATTTCCGCTTGCTTTAAAGCGGCTACTTCCCTTCTATGATGGTAGAACAAAACAAATCCTGATTTACAATCTATATGCTATCGCCCTTCATAATCTTGGGCGAATTGGCGTGCTCTGCAACTTGGCCCTCATTTGTCTTCTGTTTCTCCATTTTCTGCTCTGCCGCCTCTTTCTCCCCGGACGCAATATTTTGCATCTCTGTTTTATCCTTTTCCCACTGGGGGTTGGCATCGCCAAATTGCTCCTTGATCTTCTCCGCCTTCTCTGCCTTGGCACTCTCCTCCTTAGCTTTTGCGAGTCTTTCTTGCTCCATTTCCTGCGATGAGGTCAGACTTCGCTCCATTGCGCTTCATGATGAATTGGGGGACGTACCTCCATATGTTTGACATCGTCTACACTGGGTTCATAGAGATGCCAGATTGTGTAGTGAGGCAGTCCGACGACGGAGTAGCCCATGCGCTTAGCCATCTGCAGACGTGTCAGTCTAGTTTGACGCGCTCGTGGTGACAATGCGTGTTACCTTGCCGAAGCCTTCGGTTTCGGCGTGTTTCTCGAAACTGAAGGCCGGGAAATGGACGCCAGATCGAAAAACCCGTGCTTTCGCGAGAATGCTGACGCCGCCGACACCATCGATGTCCATCTCCATGTCGGGATCGCCATACGGATCACGGAGGTAGGCGAGATGGGGACGCCAAGTAGCATACTCGGCGTAGCCCTCAACAATCACCGCATCTTCGTCGAGTGTGTCCGCCAGGGCCAGCGCCGTTTCTGATTCTTGCCATGAGTTCAGATCGTAGGGTTGTTCTCCACCAAGCCAGTCCGGCAATGGCCGCCACACATCTAGAGATGGTCAGCTGATGCGCAGGCGATATTGAAGGCGTATCGAGAACTCACTGGGCACAATGACATCTTTGTTGTGACGCATCAAGTCCTCCAGAATTGTGAAAGGGGCTGTCTCAACATCGACGTCACGCCAATAAACCCAAGAGTGGTACGGCCGCAGTGCAGCACTCAAAAGCCAGTTGCGTGCCTGCGCCATTAACTTTCTCCTCCCGGCTTGCGCCGCAAAGCCGTGCCGACTTTCTACATCCTGGTTCACTTTCTGACCAAAGTCTTTCTCGATAATAGAAATCTCGCCATATGGTTGCTGTGGATCCTGGTCGGCTTGGATTTCCTCTAATGAATTGGACAGAACCTCCAAAGTTCTGTCCTTGGAATCGGAAACGAGAAATGCAAGGTCAATGAGATGATGCGGATACGTAAAGTTTTTCAGGTGTGAGAAGAACATTGGCAGGTGCGGTTCTGCGTCACGGAGGGGCACGCAGAGGAGGATGCGTTCCTCTCTTTCCCACCCACGAGCCGTCCCTTGGACATCTGTGAGGTCGTAATATCGAACCGTCTCCAATTGCACATCGCCACTGCTGGAAAAGATTGCTAAAGAGAATAGAGAGCCCAGCGGGGCGTTCCGTGGCCACAAGAGCAACCCTGCGACAAAAAATGCTATCGTGATGATTCCTAGGCGTAGGAGGAGGCGCTGTCGGCGTCGGTTGGCTGGTGTTGAGCCCCTGGGTTGGTATCTGAGGAGGGGTCTATGTCAGTAAATCCACCAAAACCGTGCGGTCGGAACTGAACGGTACACCACAACCCCAACATACCGATGTGGTGAGATCTCGAATGTTTTCTCACGGGGGTAGCCATTGGCATAGCCCCGCTACTTGATGTCTTGATATCATTGTGTGTTTTGTTCGGCGTGCATGGGAGAGTGGAGTCTCAGTCGGGTTCGTGATGCTGCCGCCCCTTTGTGGGCGAGAGTGCCCCCCAAGAATAGAGTGTGTGGCTTGTTAACGGGTCGGTCTGGCGTCGCTTATTCGGGATAGGGTCGTACGTAGGATGAAGGCGAAGAGGATGTTACCACATGGCCCTGTTGAATAATAGGTCTGCTGCGTGGTTATCTGAAAGATGTGGTCATGGCGGATAGACCGACGTATACCTCAGACAATTGCTACGTGACGCGCCACAGGACCGTTTCCTCTGCTCCATACAGGGGTGTGGTTATTGCATTGGCGGTGTATGCGTATAGGCAGTACGGCCATCGCACAGCCTCGTGTAGTGGTTGGTCTAAGCAAATATGGACGTCATGGTTGGAATAACACACCGCGGGTTTGACAGTTGGTATTCTCGTCAAATCCGATGAAACAACCCACACTGTACAGGTAATGGCAAAGGTGCGGTTATTGATCAATTTGATAACATGAGACCACTCTATATGCTACATTCCATGAAGCCGCCTTGGAAGACTTGAAGGCATTCTCACTAAAATGCATATGGTTTAAAACACGACCATCATATGGCGTTATACTCGCTCCCAGAAGGAAAACGAATGGACTTGGAGGATACGAGGCCAATCGGGCATCTAAAGGGGTAAAGGATCTGCTAGAACTAGCGTCTACTTTCGTGGCGAAGCGTATGGAGAGCATTTCAGACTCGAGCCTGTGGGACGTGCAGATTCATACAGAAACTCACAATTTAACATCCTACATATGTACGACGTTACAACAATACTGTTCGCCCGCCAGCTGAACAGCTCTTGAGATTATGTCCAAGACTTCGATTTCTTATCAGGTACATGTACGAGGCCATTGGTCATGTCATACATAGCGATGAGCTGCGAACGGAGAAATAACGTAGGTTTCTGCCGAGTTGTCATGTATCTTGAATGAGCTAACCAGTCAATGTTCAATGCAGATAAATAATGGACAGCTTTGCCCTTGATACTATGTAGTAATGTGCAGTCGAAAGACATTGGTGCAAATTGCAGACTGTTCCAACAGGGTCTCGATATGACATGCCAACCAGGAAAAGCAAGCCTAAAGACTCCGGATTAGCCTCAGTACGTATCGTGGCCGTGCAGAAGGAGACGAGAGTTAAAAACAAGGGTCAGAAAGCCACTTTACTCATTCAGTCAGCCGGCCTCAATGAGCCACGTTTCAGAACGAACCGTGAGAACCTTGGGACACTGGAGCTAAATGACACCCGTGGGCGACTTCACAACCCATCATAACTCTCTTGCGAAAGCTCCGGTGCGGAAGGATTGCTTGGCCAACGTGAGATAGTTGAATGGATAAGCTGTGGTCATCAGGTAGGGTCGAGGGGTGGCATCTAGGAAACGCTTTGGTACGAACCTACTGTCACTGCCACATGCTCGGTGTGTACTTTCGTTAATGGGTTCACACATTGTCATCTATCGGAAGTCAGTGACAAGCACGTACAAAGATTATCGTAGTGAGAACGTTGTAAATGTGTTGAGCATCAGAGGTATTTTGGTATTGGTATGGGTATCATCATTGTAGTTCAGAAGCAGAACTGAATGAATGGTTTTTCATCATGCAAAGGAAGAAGAAAGTGAGGGACAAACTGAGGAATGACATACGGCAAATATATGGGCATGTTTAACATCCAACCGAGCATTGTACACTATCTTCCCGGTCAGCGAGAGTTACTCACGGGACGAGCCATATGAGTGTGGAGATCAGAAGTGTTGTTCAGATGGTAGTGCATGATAGTCGTACGCTCAGGTGTTCGCGACAACAGTGGAATGATATGCATCATTTGGGACTGGGAGTGTCGGCGGGGGTGCTTTACATACCGTGTTGAGTCGTGGGCATACCCAGCGCCAGGTGCCTGGTGTATCACCGTTGAATTGAGAGGCACTCCGAGCCCGCAGCACTTGCTTTTCGCGGAGAACTGTCCGTCAGTCGCCAGCGACAGATGAAGGATCGAAATCAATTGGGAGAGGAACGATCCATCGTCGGCCTGAATGCAGACAGCAGGCTTCGGAAGACTTGCTGAATTGTGGGAGGTAGTGAAGGACGGAAAGAAAAAAAAACGAAACTTCATCGAGGAAATAGCTGTTGCCGGCCAATCCTCGGTTGGTGAGTGGGTGGGGTCCGCTCACAAATAGGTGGAGCTCTACAGTACAGCAGCGAAAGCTGCCCTTGCTTTGTGAGTGCCGATTTTCTTGAGCCATCCCCGACACTTTGCATGTTGATCTAGCTGCGACTGACATCGACCAAGTGCTCAACACTCCCTTCAGGACTGTCTTAAGTTCCATCTGTTCAGGTGAAAAGAAATTGGAGGCAAGGCTGAAACGACGACGTTTGTGTCCAAGGACTTACCTGCACGTCTCTCCACCACAATTATCAGCAATTTCTCATAGGTCATCAATCAGTATGACAGACCGTCGCAGGATCAATGGACCTTCGGGTGCCACACACGCTCCAGTATACGAAGACGAATTGGGTGCATCAAGGAACTCTTCAAGATTGAGACCTGCCAACACGATGAGAAATTTATGTTAGTGTTGCCCCACCTGCGAGGAAGTTTTGTTGCTGACCTGCTTTGCAGTCCTCAAAACTGGCATTGCGCCAGCCGCCTCCGGATCCGCCTATGCAGAGATTGAGGCTCCTGCAGGTGTCTCTGATACACATGCGGGTATGAAGCTCATCTGCACAGTTCATGGCCCGAGAGCTCTCCCGAGGTCAGCGCCATTTTCACCATATCTAGTTCTATCGACACACGTCAAATACGCACCCTTCGCGACTCGCCAGCGCAGGGGCTACCTCCGGGACGCCAGTGAGCGCGACCTCAGTGTCCACCTTGAAACTGCACTGCGGGGTGTAGTTATTGGTGAGCGATGGCCCAAGAGCGGTCTGGACGTTACGGTCACCATCTTGGAAGGTGACCAGGAGAGGGGGCTCTCGCAGGCACAGGGTCACGAAGACTGGGATATGATGAATGTTCTTGGTGGCTGTATCACAGTTGCTGCAGCTGCCATTGCGGATGCCGGTATTGACTGTGTTGATATGGTCACTGGTGGCGTCGCAGCCTTGATTCAGTCCAGTGGCACGCAAACGCCCCAGATTGTACTTGACCCGGTATGCTCGGAGCACGACAACCTTCTGGCCGCTTGCTGCGTAGCGTACATGCCATCGCGAGACGAAGTCACCAACCTATGGATCAAGGGTCAACTTCCGCCGTCAGACGCGGCAACGCAGACGCAATTGGTCAGAAGAGCTATACAGGCATCAAAAGGGAATTACAAGGTCCTGGTGGATGAACTGGGTAGCTTCAGCCAAAATCACGTCGAGGCCGCTTGAGACTTGCCTTGACATCGCTCTGTCGTCGCCCGAGATTTTGCGCTTCTGTGAGGGGATGGTCTGAGGCATGGAGGGAGTATAGTGGCCTGGCGGTCAGACTATTGACAGTCGAAGTACGATCCACAGCCCGTGCTTCCCACGCAATTTGGGCCTCACCTGGAACAGAACAGAGGAAATTTAAAAGTCACTTGCGCTGAGCGCTTGCTGACCGCATGTTTGTCATCGCAACCAAGTATGTACCCAGTCGCCCGTGGGGGTCCCGGCCTCGGTGGGCCAGATCATGCCGCAACTGGAAGTTGCCTCAGTCGGAAAGATTGTTTGAGACGATGCTCGGTGCAGGCGTATGTGTACGGGACACCAGACGGCCGTTTCACTGTCTGCCTCGACCGGTATTGTAGAAATGACAATACACGTATGTCTTGGCACAACACTTGATGATCGTGAATGACTGCAAAGTCTCGCATTAGATCTCGTATGTAGATTTCGCGATTCCATTCAGGCCTTTGGCGCCTGAATGTCGTAGGTGCACATGTGAACCGAGGTGCCCACTTGAGCTGCTAGCGGGTTGGATAAGAGGAGGCAAAGATGTTGGGGAAGCGGATGCAACGTGCACACACCCACTCGCACAGTCGACGACTCCGGATTGTCCACGGCCGAGGCTCTCTGATTGCTAGCGCGACGGACCTATCCTGCCGTCTGCCGCAGTGCCTGGGTCCTGATATATGCTATACACCATTCTCGCATGCAAGGTAATTGTGCACACATTTGCCGTATATGCGCTACTTACCTCGCTAGGCACATGTCGCAGCGACTGCCCAAGCCACTGGTCTCCAGCCAACAGCACCACGACTGGACCATACTCCCCCGCATTGCAAGGAGTCGTGACTTACCTAGGTAGCTGTGAGTATCACCTAGCCGGCTGCTGCTGCCGCCCTTGACCACTCAAGTCGCTAACGACAACAAGCGATCCACGTATGCTCCCGTCCACGATGTCAACCATCCTGACCGATCTATCGAACGACAGTGTTGCTATAATATAATCTCCAGGAAAGCCTGTGTCGTCCGGATTGCCTCGAGGCAAAGACATGGCGAGCGGCCTCTTCCCGGGCCCTCCGATCGACAACCACCAGAGTTGGTGGCACAATATCACTGACTGGACGTCCCGACACTTCCATCACGCTGCGAACCTTTCCAGGCTTGGTTCATCGATTGACGACGTGATTTGGGTAGGACCTCGTCTAGCAGAAAGACTCGGATATTTCGTTGCGGACTACATCGGAAACGCCGACGCCGATCGGGGCATTGCCCAAAGGCTCAACGCCCAGGAACACGCCCAAGACCTGCTCAATGCGGAGCCAACTCTTGCAGCTTTTAGAACTGTCATGGAATCCTCATCATCTCCTGCGCACCCCGCAGACGTCGGCTCGCAACAGACACCCGCGACCACACCACAATTCTCCATGGAGGGGGCCAAGGGCCTCGGGAGCGTCTTCAGCTATGCTACTAGCAAATGGGCTCTATCCTGCATAGCCATGGCAATTGTGCTCAACCGCACTTATATCTTCGCAGCGACAAGAAGAAGGCTTCGCCTCACCTGGCCCATGCGATTAGCGCTGCGTATTATGCCGCTTGCCCTGTTCGTAATTCAGGGTCGCCAACTGCTACAATCAATGCAATGTCAAACTTCCCCTGACTTCGCTCAGATGCGATGGGGCAATTCCAGCAAAAGTTCTGATTTGCTCTTTATTCAGCCGGACGGGTTTCTCCACGCTATAAGCTCCGCTTTGCTTCTGGGAGCTTCAGACGAGCAGTCGTGCCTGGCTGTACGCATGATTCCCGACGATAACGCTGGGCCGAACCCCGAACTTAAAGGTTCTCTATCCCTCCTCTGGCCGCTATTTGGTACCTTCTGTCTCAGTCAATTTCTGGAGACCATATCATGTGCTGTGCAGGGACGTCCAGTCGCCGCAGAAACTGGTATGACCTTATTTGAACATTCCCTTGCCTTCGCGGAGGCAGATTCTGCCATTAGCAATCAATTAGGATGGAGTTCCTTCGCACTCAAGCAGGCCCAGACCACCGAAGCTAGTGCCAGTGTTGGCAATGCCATCGCCATCAGCCGATCCATGGTCCTCCAAAGAGTCAATACGCCACCCGAGGTTCTTCTAATCGCCTTACTCTCTGTCATGAGTCACCTGACGAGCCACACTCTGGGTGTATTCAACCTTCAAGCTCGATTCCGTCTCCTGAGCACTGGCTTCTGGGCGTTATGCTTCATGGCCAGCATCGTTCGGAGTGCGTGGACATTTACTCTTGATGACACCTTGACTCAAGGCCTCTTACGGTTCCCCACGGTGTGCATTATAGGCTTTTTCCCGCATGTGCTAGTTCTACTAGGAATCATTGTATGCCTGACGATATATTGTCTCGCTCTTGTTATATCCGCTTCAGCGCTACCTAGCGCGGACAGGCCAAGCAACCTCGACCTCCGTCAAAGATTGCATCTTGCCCATGCCAATATGCAAGCAAACATGCCGTTGTCCGGTGTTCGTATTGGCAGGGAGATGGATTTCTATACTGCCCTGTTACGCACTGGATTCGGCGCCATTACAATGGCGAGTGAAGCTGTATATCTAAATGAGGATAGGGATGTCAATCTCGCGTCCTCTACGTGGATCGAAGATGAGAGGTTTCGAGAGCTGGAAGAACTCCGGAGGCAATGGCTTGGCGAAGAATTCGTGTCCCGTCTCGATGCTACCAGCACAGCCAACCTGATACCAGTGACGAAAGGCAGGGCTCTGGCGACGAGTGGCTTCGATCGGGAGCGTGCTGCCCAAAAATTGCCCAAGACCATTTCGGGGGAAGGCAGACTGCGCGACGGCATCGGTGCCGCCGAGAGGAGCGGCAGATGGTTGATGGCTTTAGACTTTGTGCTCAATACCAGCAAACTGGTGGTCAGAACGACGACAGGCCTGGTCATCCGACTGCTCTCCCGCCTTAGTATGCGCATACCACGATGGCTGCTGTGGATGGCTCAGAGGCCGAAACAACAGGGTGAAACGGCCGCCACGGGCACTGGGCATCGTTCTACAGCTTCTCACAGCTTTCAAGGTGGTATAACAGGGGGCGTTGACATACCCTTGACAGATGCCGTGGATGTCGAGGCCGAATTCAGGCAGCGAGCATGGTCAGCAACGCAGAGCTGTGTTCCTTTGAACGAAGTCGACCTGGACTCTGAGCTATATCGCTGGTGGTTGGGAGGTGGCTGGTGGGGAACCGCAGATATGAGCGGTGACTATGACCCCAATGCCGACTCTGACTACGACGATGACGACACAACAAGCATTCTATCAATAGCGACATACGACGACAATGAAGATGCTTGGGAATCAGAAGATGGGGATGGTCAGCAGACGCCCACGCGGAATTCGCCTCAGCTCAAGTATGAGACGAGCTTTGCACATGACAGTCCCATGCAGCTCGACGACCTGGCACGACTTTTGAATCCAGCAACTCCTGAGGATAAAGAAGAGGCTGTTGCGTTGGCTGCTCACCTGGGCAGCAGGGGTGTATTGACCAGATCACAATACCGCAGCCTCCAACATCGCCGCCGAGTGGAGATACTCAACCCCAATGCATCCGCAGAAACTGATTTAGCACGAAGCACGAGATTGACCCCACAAGAAGAAACCGAGTTGCTCGAGAGGCTCATCATATCACGACGCCGACTGCGTCGAGAGCAGCAAGCTGAGGCTCATACCTCTTGGTCTGATGGTGCTGCCGGATTCGGGTCAGATGGACCCCAGTGCGTAGTCTGCCAGAGCATGCCTAGGACTATCATCGTGTGGCCCTGTCGTTGTCTAAGTTTGTGCGACGACTGTCGCGTGTCGTTGGCCATGAATAACTTTGACAAATGCGTGTGCTGTCGGCGCGAGGTCATAAGCTTTAGCAGGATCTTCGTTCCTTGAAATCAAGCCGAGTTAAAGGGGTTGTGTATGACATTTGCCTGCTAAAGGATCTTTCTCTTCTCATGACTTGTATTTGCACACATGATCACGCTCCGTCGAATCAACCCACAGTATGCCTACATGCCAGCCCATTCTATGCAGAAAGCTCTAACGGAGGGATCGCCACCTCCAGTAGTATCATTCCGCGGCACCTCGCCTCCCAATAAGAAGCCTTTTTTAACTGAAGTGCCCAGCCGACCACTGCCAACCATGTCTAGCATTGAAATCTCCTCCTCCCACTCATAGTCTGTAGCGAGGAAATGTGCATGATACCTCAAGGGATCGCCTGGGTAGACACTATACTTAGCGCCGAATCGGAGGCCAGGAGTCATAAAGTAGCCTTGGGACAGTAAGTGCGCGTGAAGAGGACCAACGGCAGGCTTTGCTTCATCGTTTTCAGGTGACGAGACCGATGGTAAGATAAGCCCCAAGCTAGTAGTGTTAGTGATTGTGAGCGGCTTCACAAGACTGCGGTCTGCCACAGGTTTTGGTTCATCAGTTAGATGAGTGTTTCGAGCAGTCCCAAGTCGGTCTGGGTCAACGTTGCCATGTGCTGAGGATTGAGCATGTTCAGGCGCCGTGCTTCCTTGGCTCTTGGCCTTGGCTGCAAGCTCCCGACTCTGGGCAGCTTTTTGTGCCTGACCTTCGGCAAGATGCTGTTTGGCTTGCTGACGACGATCGTTCAGCTGGTCGATATACTGTTTACGGCAGCATCTGTCCTCCTTTAGCGCAGCCAGGTGACTTGTAGCCTCGTCTGCAAGAACGGCAGCCTTCTGGTCCAAGAGCAAAGCAGCCTCTTCCGGAAGAAGCTCCAAGGGAAGGCTCAGGAACACATTCTGCGTTGGATTTTGCGGGGTCGACCCGACCAGAACTGAGCAAAGGTGGTGTCGTCGACGCAATATCGACACGTGATCAGCGTCGAAAACCAGATATCGGTCGGCGATCTTGGAAATCCGTATCTGCTCAATAGCAGAACTTGCTTCTGGACTGTCCATCGCGCGTCTATATTTGGATGTTAGCATCGATTCGATTCGTGACCTAAACAATACGAGCGTCTCGATGGTATTGAAGTCATAGAAAAATGTAACATATTGTCGTCACCAAGGTTCAGTGGATTGACAGATTGATTGATATGAAAGATGTATAATCATAGAGTACTGATGGTTGGGTAAAACATGAAGAGGGCGGGTGTTTACATACCTAATACTGCGCGATGTGAAGAGGGAAGGGTTCAAGAAAAGCACTGCTGAGAGCAAAAAAAGAAGAAAAGTGCAATTGAGATATCGCGGACACTATGGGGTATCAGAAATTCAATGTCTGTTTAGCAGATATCTATCTAAGCACATTATGCACTTTCTATGGTGCGTGATCCAGGCAATATTCATATCTAAGAAGGGTACTCTTAAGGGCCCGCCCACTATGACTCTATGTGGAAAGGCTACATCTGACCCAAGGAATACGGTCGAATGAAATCCCTTGTTATCACGTTGCTCATGTGTTGCATTATTTTGTTGTCATTGGTATGGCTAATGGCAGCTGCTCTCAGCGAGCATACGAGTCCCATAACTCCTTGGCCTCATCTGCAGGGTTGTCTCAGAAAATATCGCCGTTTCATTAGAATGATAGATCATGGGTCTTAGTATCTTTTGAGGCAGCGTCATTTGCATCTGCAGTGTTCCCAACAGGAGGCAGGCTATAGGGTTTGATCACCAACCCGCTCGATGAGCTCAACTTGAAGGAAAGATTCTCTTGAGAGAGCCTGCCTCCTGGGCCAATGCCAAGCTCACCGGATACAGGAAGACGGTGTATGTTGAGCATTCCTTGGGCGGCGTCGTCTGATTTCGACCCCGGCTGAGCGTGAACTGGTTGCTGCAGTGGCACTAGCTCCACGACACCGTCTAACAGGGTTTCCATCCACCGTACGAGACCCGTGGATCTGGAATAGAGGGCTGTCGATACCGAAATCATCGCTGACAAGCGGGAACCGTATTTTCGAAGTAATGCCCGTAGAGCGTGCAAGAATTGAAGGACCTCGGATGGTTTAGAAGTCGTCGGCCCATAAGACGCCGGTGAAAGAAGATTTGGCACGACGACACGATGTACAGATCCCGGTGGTGAGGAATGCATGGCCTCCGCTAAAGAGACTGTATAGAGCTGGAGCAGAGACGGGCTTTTTCGAGCGGTATGCTTCGGAGTGGGTGGCATTGTTGGCCGTATCACGTGTAGGTCGCCCTTACAGTCCCGGCTTTCCAATTTGGTGGCCAGATCGAAGGCGTGACAGAACGGCACACTGAGTGATTTTGCATCACTAATCTGCTGCTCACCCATGGCTGATGAAGACTTAGTTCGGTCACTCAGAGAGACACGCTGTGAAGAGCGTGAAGTATTGGCCACATACATGAATGGGGAGGTTCGCCACCACGGGACAAGGACTCGTATCTCCACGCAATCTTCATCTTGTCATCAGAACCGTTGGAATTCCTGGCCTTGCTGGTACGAGGAAGTTGGGACAAGCCCGGTAACTCAGATCGCCAGGCATCTCCAACACCAAAAACGTGAACGTGATGCCCCTGCACGAGGCCTTCGGCGGCGTAGTATTTCAACACAACCCCAGAAAAGTCCGTGGTTCCGGATTCTTCCAGAAGAATAGCGTTTCCCAAGGGGAGGCCTGCATGCCCAGATAAGCACTGGTCCAGTGACGCAGTCCCAGTTGAGATTGTCAGGCGGCCATCCAGAGGAGAGGGTCGTGTTCCTGGAGCATGTCCCTTCCCGAGCTTGGAAGCAAACTCCTCGGGAGCTCCGGCGGCTGGAACTCCCAAAATGATGTTTTTCTTTCTGAATGACATATTTCTGTGAGACAGTCGGTGCCAGAGTAGACTTTTGGCAAGATGATGCTCGTTGATATTGTGAACACAAGTGGGTACTCATGCTTCAATCGGGGCGTTAAAAGCGATACCTGTATAAATGGGTGTTCAAGAAACACAGGTGCTGGCTGTCACGCTGTACCCAATGCAGACCAGGCCAGGCGCGTTCTCGCCCCACTGTAAAAACCAAAGTCGACAATCGCCAATCTGACAGCTTCAAAGGCAGGTAAGGTCTTGGTCATATATCGAATCATCCCCCGCATGCACCAAACAACGGAGAGTCTGTCGAGGAACACGATTGCACCCAATAAATATCGCCGCAAAGAGCAATTGAAGAAAACGCCATAATGACGACTACCGGCGGCGATGTGACACTCTTCGAGGAGAGCTTCACTATTACGAATTTCGATCAGTCCAAGTATGACCGTGTTGCTCGCATTTCAGCGACCTCTGCAGACAACCAGACCGTCATGACCCTCGATATCAACATTGAGCTGTTCCCCTGTGCGGTATCTGACAACTTGCACGTCGTACTGGCAACCTCCTTGGCGCACGATGGAAGCAAGGACGAGGAGAAGGGCTGGCGGGATGTGGCCAAGGGATCTGGTGGTGGCGCAGAAGCGACGCTGGCGGACATGTTCGATTACGTGTGCCATGGGAAGATTTACAAGTTTGAAGACGCCGATGATGGCCAGATCATGTAAGTTGCTGCTCCGGAAGTGGCCAGAGAAGGGCAACAGTGTGGCGCTGCTCGTTTCGTCGACTAACCTAACCTCTTATATAGCAAGGCGTACGTCTCGTTTGGAGGCATGCTCATGTCTCTGGAGGGTCCATACAAGAAGCTTACGCCACTGCGCGTCGACTACACATATCTCCTGATCAAGAAATAAGCAGCTGAACAAGACCATGATGAACAACGTTAAATAACACTCGACATGCCTGCTGTGCGTACGCCGCCGATGCCATCACAAAATGGACGAGGAGCTCCGATATTGTCGGACACCATAGTATCTGAGGCCAGACAGCTTGTTACGCAAAGCGAAGGCTACGATCGCCCTTTTACGAAAGGACTTATTAGAATTGGCCTGCAGTCTAGTTTGGGAACGACTCGAACTTGTGGGGGCCGGGAAAGGGGAGCTCGCGGTGCAGCCTGAGCTTTATCTCGTTGAAGTCGGGCTCATTATCCCGCGTAAGGATGCCATGCCGGATCAGGAAGTCAATGACTACCAAGGCACAGTTCGGCTTGAACTTCCCGTGTGCCAACTGATGCTGTACCTCCTCAATACCGCAGAGCTCGAACCCAGCAACCTCACCGTCCTTGGGTCGCGGAACGACGTTTGATTGTAACTCAAGGTCGTATATCCATTGGACTTCGGGGTAGATTAGGCCAGCTTGACCAGCTTCCTCGTGCGTGATGTAGGTGTAAGTGACCCCACCAGCTGCCAATGTTTGTCCTCGTACGACGTCCTCGGCAAGGTCCGCCTCTTCGTTCGCCTCCCTGATGATGCATTCAAACGGATCCTCTCCCGTCATGAGACCGCCAGCTGCGGTGTTGTCCAACATGCCGGGAAAAGTAGACTTCGTGGGCGATCGTCTGGCTATCCACATCTTGATACCATGGCTTGCCTCTGCACACCGTACGAAGGCATTCAGATGAACGCCGTACCGCGTAACACCAAAAAGGCCGGTGGCGGACCGCTCCATGTTGTAGAGTAGCTCTCCATCGTTTGCGTAAATGGGCCATAGCTCGTCCCGCCATCCGCGAAGCACTGGGAAGGCATCTTGGCTTCGCCAGTGATTCATCAGCGCTGCGACAACAGCGCTGCGCTCGGGTTCGGTAGTCCCCTGGAAGGCGTATACAGTGCGACGGGCATGGTCGACATCAATGTCTCCTCTGACGTCTGAGGGTGTCTCCTCTAGCCGCGCCAAGACATCTGGTGGCACGTAACCTAGGGGGATATCTTGACGAACGTCCTTCCATCTCAGGGTGTACAGAGGTTGTTGCAGTCGTCCTTGGATTTCATCAATCGACCCATACGGAAATCTGCACTACGTTTAGGCATGACACCTAATAATACAACCACACAATTCCTACTTACGAGTCAATGTTGTTTGTAAGATCGATATTGCTCAAATTAGACATGGTAGTGTATGGAGGGACGAAAAGACAGCGGCGGAATTGACGGGATGCACTTCGTGATATAATCCGTGCCGCTGGGGAGGACATTGAGGTGCGTGAGCGAGGCCAGAGACTCAGCTTTTACAGGTTCTCCAGAATTGGCTCACACAGGGCTAACTGATTGCTCGGCAACTTGTAGCAACGTCCCAAGACGGTACCTGTTGCGCCCGAAGACGGCCACTCCATCAGACGTGGTGGGGCTAATGCGATAACTCATACCTCTATATGCCTTACATACTGGCCTACCTTAGGCAGTACATGTCCCGCCAACGCCGCTTTTGACCTGTCTCGTACCCGTGAAAATCATTCTAGTTTGAAGAGTTGCCTCCAGGAAAACGCAGTTGAATCAAAAGTGGCTATCTCGAAAATTCAGAGGTATATCCCCTATAACCGTTCCACGAATATCTTGGATGAGTCTCATCCCGGGAGATGTTGTAACTCCAGCATTTGATCGCGGTCTGATCCTTTAAAACCAGTTACACTGAGGGGTACCACCATCATGTCCTCGCCACTTTTTGGCGTGATTCCAACTGGTCAACCACTGATCACAGAGCCAACATCAACACCATCGCAAACGTCATTTCTATACACCATATCTGCCGCCAGATCCTTCACTCATGTTGTCGTCTTCATTCTTCCCGGCATAATTCTCCCTCAAAACACTGCCGCGGCAATATACTTTGCCACAGCGTCTGCCGTGGCTGCCGCTGCCACAGCTGGTCAGACACCGGATTTCCAGTTTCTGGGTGGTATAGGACCCGGAAAAGAAAGTGCAGTATTCAAGATCAATGCGGCACCTTCCGATGTTCAAGGGAACCTCAACGGCGAACAGTCGGGGACCAGCGTCATGATTGGAGTCTCCATAGAAGACGCCACATCTGTAGCGATTCGTATTCAGGAGAAGAAGCCAAATACAACCCCGACTGGTCGTGGAGGCCAGCCGAGTACTGCAGTCTTAGCCCAGAGGATTATACAAAACGCCTTTAACTTCCTGTCGGGGTTCAGTGGGACGGCTGGCCCGGGAGGTGTTGAGGTGGTGCCTTTAAAGGCTTTTGAGGGCTGGTGGAAGAAGTTTGAAAGTCGGGTTAGGTCTGATCCCAGTTTTCTCGAGCGGCAGCAGCAAGAATGACGCACTTTGTAATACGACATCTTTGTCGGGAATATCATAGGATGGGGAGATGAAGTCTGGCTGGGCTCAAGTCTGCTGGGCTCAAGTCTGCTGGACTCATAAATCGGATATCTTTACTCGCAGGGCGTATGGATTTCAGTCAGGAAGAGCCAGGTGTGACAATATTGTATGTAGTTCATGGACTACCCTTACTGCAAGCTCAGTTTCAAACGCCGCCTAAGCCCTGGCCCGGAAAAAGAAATCAGCCTATTATATGAAATCGCTAGCCTAAACAGTCGTTCCAAGTCCATCAGCTTCTCACCGAGGGTTTGTGAGCGGACTCTTCAACCTGGTAGGGCTGCCCGTTCGACTGCGTCGCCCAGCGTTGACCGCACTGGGAACCAATCTTTCTCTACTCTCTGTGCGCACCGCAACCCCGCCACGATCCACTGACAAAGCCCCTTGGCCGTCTCCATAGCGCTCCAGATTGAGTTTCGGTTTTGGTAGGCCAGCCACGCAGCCAGAACGAGATGCCTCGCTGCTGTCAGATGCACTGTAATCATCGGATTCAACATCAGCAAGCTCAAACTGGTCCGCGTCTCCCTCTTCCAGAACCCGTTCGTACTGAGCTGGACCCCTGCCAAAGATTTTGTTCGCGAAGGACAATCCACGTGCAGGTTTGCGGGGACTGCCTGGTCGGGAGTTGCGGCGGAAAGCTGCTCCAACCCACCCGCACCAGCGTGACCGACGATCTCTCTTCCGCAACAGAAACGTGAACAAAGCCACCAAGACAACCACCAAAAGTAAAGTTGAGCCTGTTGTTGACGTAGCCTTGCCTATGGGGCCTCCATTGTTGTTTTGCCGACCGTTGCCCTCCCGAATGGGGGCGTATTGTGACCCAGCCGGTTCAAAATCCTTGGCTTCTGGTACGTTACTACCGAACCCGACGGGTAAGTCCTCCGTATCGTCCGGAGGCGGAATTTGTCCAGCAGCGTACAGGATCATCTTGCCAAGCGTCCAGCTGACCTCAATCCCATCAATCTTATTGACAGGACGGAAGGGGTCTAAAAACCCTCGATCCTTGGCATCATCGATGACCCCATCTGAAACATTGAGGCCGGGCAACGGCTCGTGCTCAAGTCCGGGGCGCGGAATACCAATGCCTTCATACAAGACATTGATGAGCCATGACGCCTTGAAACATGCCTCTTGAGCGTTCCTTGCCTTCTCTTCTAAAGTTTTCTTTCGCGCCTCCAAATCGGATGCGATATCAACCCAATCACGACTGCAGAATTCCACTACGTTTTGCTGGTAAGTTGCGAGGTCGTACGCCTTATGTTTCCCTCCGAAGACACCGTGGGTAGTGTGCCAGTATTCAGAAACACCGACGAAGTGATTAATACTGAAATCGATAGATGGGACGTGTTGACCGTTCAGAAGACATGGGTCGTCCAGACAAGGCGCATCCTTGCCAAGAAGGGGTTCTGTATTGGCGAGACACTCCTGAAAGAGACCTGTGCCCACTAAAGTGAGCTCCTTCTTCGCTTGCTTGTCGGTCAGAGGGTCGCCGTCAGGTGTAGTTCGTAAGCCTTTCGGCATGCACGGATCTGGGACCTCAAGATTGCTCGATTTGTCGTACGATTCCTGAAGCCGATCGACGTATCTTTCGCGGGCCTGGTTGGCTCCATATCCAAGCCAGGTCGCTGTGAAGACTTTGTGTTCTGACACAGTACCATCCATGGTTCGTAGGCGAACAAGTTTGAGATCGTTGGAGTGCTTTTTCGCTTCGGTGGAATTTGGTGCAAATGCAATTTGCGCGCTGGCTCCGCCCATATCTAGGAATCCATACGTGTGGTGTCCCTGACCATGTTGATGATTCTGGGGCTCATCAAAGCCGCCAAGTAAGTAATTGGTGGCTAGCCAACCGTATAAACCCTCAGTTTCTCCAGATATCACCTGAATATTGGTATTGCAATCAGGTAGGGAGAAGTCTGTGTTATCTCGAAGGTAGGTGCACATGCTCTGCAGCAGTTCTTGCTGTTTGGTCTTCGGTAGCAGCCTCATGCCGGCGGTGGCCATGAGATAGATCGGAGTTTCGGCGACTTTGGAAGCAGGAACTTCAGCTAATGCGAGCTCGACTAGTGCCTTTAGATGTTCGGGTCCGATATCCTCGGGCTTGTCCGCGAAAGAGGAGACGCCTGGATGAATCTTCTCACTTGTTTCCAATTTGATCTTGGGCAGGCGGCGGAGTTCTTCTTTCGTGGCATCCTGGACAGCTTCCGCGTGTTCTTTCCACTTGTAGACGTATAAGCGAGTACCGGAGGACCCGGCATCGAATATGATACCGTAGTTCGCTGTAGCCACGAGGGAATGGTCAGCAGTTTGTTCTAGTTGCTGCAAAATGAGCTCTTACATTTCTTGCCCATTGCGAGGACCCCGGATGATTCTGTCTGCGATAACAACCAGACTGTTGTTGGCGTAGGCGAACTGGCGCCGGGGGCGAACTGCGTGGAATCAAGGCCGATAAAAACGAGGCCGCGCAGACCTGGAACGAGCGAGAGGAGGCGATGCGATACGAGGGAGTGACGGAGTTATGCGATGCGCGATTGTACGGCGCAGAAGCGAGCGGCAATCATCCCTTCTGGATGGAGATCTTCGTTCCAAATCGTTGTAGTAACCGTCCCAGGTAAAGAAGCGAATGGCAATGGCAGTCGAGCCAAAGAGACCGACTTTGACAGATTGCGCGATAGACAATCTTGACGCACGGAATTGGGTTGGAACCCAAACGGGAAAGCTCGTATCGTAGCACCGAAACCTTTACAGATGAAGACTTCAATACCATGTACCGGAGACAGCCTAGTGAAGGGGCCAGGGTGCGAGGGGTGCGCCATCACTCGCGTCACAACACGTCGATGGCCTATCTCTTAGGTACTAAAACACGATGAATCCCTTATCGGCGAAAGCACCCTGGATAGTGGGACCCACGCCGTGGCCGTGGCGTGACAGGGATGTACCTTCGTGCTAGACTTTTCTGATCCGAGCAAAAGGCAACCACGTCGACCCAGATATTCCTCTGAAGGCCAACCTACCATCGCCTGAACCCAGGCTTGTCGCCTCTCTCTTGAATTCTCGGAACGGCCGTGATCATCAGAATCCTCTCTGGAATTAGTCGTAGCTCGCATCTCCTTCGGTCGCTCGCCATGGTTCGGATCAAGGAAAGATATCTCCTCGTCAACATTCTTTACCCGCTGGACACCACTAGAAGAACAGACAGCAATGTTCCGGCCTTTGTCAGACGTCATCGGCCGACACCAGGCGACCTCTTGCCACGGGATCTCGTCAAAGGCATACGGCAACAAGTATCAGCGTTATTCGGAGACTATGGCTCCGGCGCATTTGAGGGTAACAACCTCGTTGGTGAGCTTCTTTCGATATTTGCGTCCAATTCAATCATTCGGGTCTGATTGTCTGGTAGTCAAATATTTCTCCAAGGCAACTTCCACCTTCATCTTGAAGGTCAAGAGAGCCCATTATCGCTTGGTCTGGGCGGCACTCACAACCATCAATTCACTTCCTCTGAGCTCTGGCAATGAGAAGTCATGTGTATTCAGTGTCGTGCGTGTCAGTGGAACAATACGCAAGGTTGAGGAAGCAGCTGTACATCAAGCCAGACAGCTAGTGCTAGCCGTCCGAGCAGAAGAAGCGTCCGATACACGACTTCCCACCATGCTTGAGCAGCCGACCACACTTGAGCGGCCAACCACAGCTCGCTCCTTACGTGATCGCAAAGGGGAAATCCCTATCATGCTTCCAAGCACATCCTGCAATGACGACAGCGATGAATTGGAACTCGCAGAGCGTCTTAATTCAAGCTGAAGACAGCTTAGGGGTATCATTCATGTTGAAGTTTTGCGCACTACCTTCACCCCGCTGTTGGCTGGTACATTCATATCCCCAAAATCGGGATCATGTACGCTCGACCCTCGGAAGCCCTGAGAGTTGTGAAGAGACGATGAATCTTCGCCCGGACGCTGGTCTGCCCCCTGACGCTGGTCTGCCCCCTCTCTCAACACCTCTTCCTCTTGCTCGAGCCTGTCGTACTCGACTTTTTGATCGACCCATCGTTCTTGAATGTCGAGAGCACCTAGCATAGACGACTCGTTCCTCATAGCTACTTGCCAGACAGTGTCGTTGGCCCCTTCAGCTGTACCAAAGACATACCCCCCAGCTCGATCGATCACCCTCAGGAGATGCATCATGCTCTTCTTATTCTCAACCGCCAGGACCTCAAAACGGACCAACCCGTAACTTTCTATCATATTAGCCACAGCCTCATTGAGCCGCCCAAACTTATCATTTCGCATGACGGGCGACTCTTCCTCAAGATAGGGCATAAGATAGGATACATCTTGTACGTCGGTGTAAAAGTCAAGGTTAAAAGGCAAAGGGTCATAGGAAGCGACTTTGTCGATTTTGCTCAGAACGTTGATGTGAGGCAAGTCCATCTGGAGCATGGCTCGCAATGACAGAAGGAGATTCGAGATATAGAGCGATGGTTGAGTCAAGCAGAAGGAGTCGGAGAGGTGGACGACGACAAGCTGTACAAAGTGCCCATCTATTAGCGCTGTAGTCGATACGGCGTATGATCAGGAAAGTTCATGGCTTACCCGATAACCAAGCTTTTGTAGTCTCAAGAAGATATTGCGAAGAGAACTGTGGTG
The DNA here is from genome assembly GCF_000150675.1 of Verticillium dahliae VdLs.17. Lineage (NCBI taxonomy): Eukaryota > Fungi > Ascomycota > Sordariomycetes > Glomerellales > Plectosphaerellaceae > Verticillium > Verticillium dahliae. The sequence goes on from NW_009276959.1 coordinate 42,230, forward strand.
CGTGTATAATTCAACTTGTCCTGGACAATCAAAAATGACATAGTCATCTCCAAGTTCTTTTAGACCTTCTTCGAGCCAGTCAATGTTATGTTCAAGTTCTTCTAGTGCGTACAATATTCCGCCATTAGGCCCGAGCCTGTCTCTCGCCATAATGTCCTCAAGCTTCGCTATACTGCGAATGTCGATGGCTTTGGGATAGTTGGCGTTCTCATTGGCAGGGTCCAGGTTGACCACGGAACAGGCACGTCCAATGGCGCTCAGAAACTGGTGCACTGTACCACTGTGAGCAAGCTGCGCGAGGACGAGAGACACACTCGGGGACTAAAGCGTACTTCCATCGCAGTATGTGCTCTTCCCTGCTCCAGGACTGCCCAGTACTAGTTGCGCAAACGGCATTGTTGGTACTCTTTTGCTTCTGTATGCGATGAAAATGATATATATCGTTTACGCGTTGTTTCGGTGGCGTATTTGGGGAATCGTGGAACGATGGAGCAGGTAGCGTCTCTGGTCAGTGATGAAATTAGGCGGCACCACTATCACAAGACTTATCAGAGCAGTGATCTTGGTGGGGGTGGCAGAAAGAATCATGACAGACATGTGCTTACGACAGTGCACGCGCCATCACATTTTGGGTAAGAGTGCCTGACCGCCTGGCCCAAGCTCCTCCTAATAAAAGCCCCTCGTAGCTAAGTCTTCTCCTGTTTTCAACTCAGAATTCTTTGCCCATTCTACATCCAGTTCCTTCCCACAGCGCCAGCCAGCTTCAAATGTGCTAGCTGTATGCCCACAATGTGACGTGGATCTTCTATGCGCACCATGCCGCTGCTATACCGACAAAAATTACTGCTCGTTAGTGACCACGACAATTGAAATGCCTGGTCCAACGACTGCCGGGCCATCGGGCTTGGCTAGTATCATCAAGGCCTCAACAGCCCCTCTGCCTTCGGCCTTGACCCGTGCTCAAGAAGTCGTGGCCACCCATGGGTCGTCGAGCTGGCTCGGTTTCTTTGCTTGGCTCATCATAGCCATACTACAGCTTGTCTCCTCAGTCTTGTATTGGACCATCCGCCTGGCCACCATCACAGTCCCTACTCTTCTGTTCCAACTCTTCTCCACGAGTTGGACAGTCACAATGAATGCAACCACTCTGTAAGTTCTCGCGCTTCGTTCGAGACGTCGCCTACGAGCAACCGCTTACAATGGTACAGCATGGTCATCACCGTCGCCCTTGTCTCCGCCGTTAGCTGGGTAGTTCGCTATCGCATACTCAACATGTACTCGCGTTTACCCCCAGAGCCTCAACGCAAGGAACCGGAAATTGATCTGTTCCCTGACACTCATGACGAGGGCGTCAAGTCAGGACTTTCGAGCTACCTAGACGAATTCCTGAGCGCTATCAAGATATTCGGTTATCTCGAGCGTCCTGTTTTCCACGAGTTGACTCGAAGTATGCAGACCCGAAAACTCATCGCTGGTGAAACCTTTAACCTCGAAGAGGAGAAAGGTTTCTGCATTGTGGTCGATGGGATGGTGGAAATCTTTGTCAAGTCTGGGAGGTCCTTTGGCTCCCCAGAAGCGAGCGCTAATTCCGAAGGCGACCCGTTGGATGGAGAAGACGATGCTTTGCCCCATGGTGAGCAATACCAGCTGCTTACGGAGGTCAAGAACGGGGCACCCATGTCGTCTTTATTCTCCATCATGTCCCTCTTTACCGAGGACATTAAACTCACGTCAACAGAGGCTGAAACGCCCGTAAGAAGCACTGCTTCCAGCGCCAATTACCGATTTTCTGGGGTCGCCCGAACTTCCGTCTCGCGGCATGTCTCCCAAGATGCCGCCGCGTCAATGCCTGGCACGCCGCGATTCGTTGACGTTGCTGAAAACAACAACGACCGTGTACATGAAGACTTGTCGCGCCCGTCATATGCAATCCCTAGCTCGAACCAGGCTGCAATTCCTCCGATTTCGCTCGACGGGTCAGAGCCCAAGCGGATAGCAGTCCGTCCTACACTTCCAGGTAGAGCAGCTTCGACATCGGCCCATCCAGATATCATCGCCAGGGCCACAGTCGACACGACGATCGCCATAATTCCTGCCAGCGCTTTTCGACGACTTACCAAGGTTTATCCAAAAGCCACTTCGCACATAGTTCATGTCATTCTATCCCGCTTCCAGCGGGTGACACTTGCCACGGCATACAGATACCTTGGGTTGACGTCAGAGGTATTGTTGACAGAGAAAAGCATGAATAGATATACAACGTGGCAACTTCCTAACATGCTTCGGGGCGATGCATTGCTACGCCTCAAGGAAAAATTTGGCCGCGAGCGTCAACGCGCTGGCGAAGATTCGGAAACCAAAGGCATCGCGCTACACAATGCGAATGCCCATCGACGTCGAAAGTCAAGCGTCATGCTGCGCAAAGATGCCGTGTTGCATTCAATGTCCAAGCAAACTTCCTACGTCGCCACGACTATCGCCCCTCCAGGAGAGAGGCTGGCTACCCAGACGCCTAGTCCCGGAGACCTATTGGCCACTACGAACATGTCTCGAGAAGTTCCTGGTCACAATTTCACAGACTCACCTGTTGAGCATGTTGCAGAAGCCATGCGTCTGGATCAAACCAGCCCCTTGGCACAGCGAACATTTAACCCTTTCGCTAGTGTCAACACTTCGCGCGTGCCACTCGACCCGCGAGACGTCGCCGATGAGGACAACCTCTTCCGGACCTCGATTCTTGAATGCATGTTTCGAGCGATCGGCCTAGGCGTCGGCGGAACTGTTTCGCGGGAGCCTGAATCCATGGAGGGATCACCTAGGCTATTTTCGTATGATCAGCGACGCCAGAAAGCCATGTTTGGAAATCACAATGCTTTTGGCATCATGGACCCCTTCGACGGCTCGGTTGATGGCGATACGGAGTCATTGACATCTGGTGGCCTTGCACTGAATACTCCGCCCAGCGCCCAATCACTGGCCAATGATTTGCGTGATGACGCCGAGATTGTTTTCTTTCCCCAAGGCTCAGTTCTCGTTGAGCAAGGCGAACGCAACCCCGGACTTTACTACGTTATCGACGGCTTCCTCGATATTTGCACCACCAGCGAGGAGTCTTCCGCAAGCATCCTTCAGCCTGGGGTACGAGCATCAACAGCGGGCTTGACTTCTGGCGCAACTCCTGCGCCTGATCACAACATCCATGGCAGGGACAATGCTCAAGACAAGCGCAAGAAGTCCGTGCGTCGCAGTGTATCCTTGATTAAACCGGGGGGCCTTGCTGGTTACATTGGCGCATTATCTTCGTACCGTTCATTCATCGATGTCGTTGCGAAGACTGATGTCTATGTCGGTTTCTTACCCCGTGCATCCCTTGAAAGGATTGTAGATCGGTACCCTATCATCCTTTTGACGATGGCCAAGAGGCTGACAAGTCTTTTGCCGCGCCTTCTCCTTCACATCGACTTTGCTCTGGATTGGGACCAGGTCAGCGCTGGCCAGGTCATATTCCACAACGGCGACGAGAGCGAGGCGATCTACATTGTCTTGAATGGACGTCTTCGTCTCGTCGAGGACCGCGAAGGCGGTGGCATGACTGCACGAGCCGAGTTTGGCCAGGGCGACAGTGTAGGTGAGTTGGAAGTACTCACCGAGTCGGCCCGCACCGGAACTTTACATGCCATCCGAGACACAGAGCTTGTAAGATTTCCGCGAACGCTTTTCAACAGTCTAGCTCAAGAGCATCCGAACATCACTATCAAGATATCAAAAATCATTGCTGCCCGTATGCGCAGTTTGGTAGATGATCCAGCCCAGCTAATGGCAAATGAAGCTGGGCTCTCTGCGTTAGGCAAAGGCTCGTCGGCGCTCAACTTGCGGACAGTAGCTGTGCTTCCTGTGACCGCAGGCGTACCAGTCGTTGAGTTTGGCCATCGTTTGCTGAATGCTCTGGTACAAGTCGGCCCAGTCAACGGCGCGATTTCGTTGAACCAGTCCGCGATTCTCAACCACCTTGGCAAGCACGCTTTCAATAAAATGGGCAAGCTGAAGCTATCCCAATACCTCGCGGATCTGGAGGAAAAGTACGGCTTAGTGGTCTACGTCGCAGGTATGTCGCTTTTTACTCAACCGCTCTTCCAGTCACGCCTCTTTTTATGATGAGCAAATCCTGTTTCCAGAGGCCAAGCCGCTGATGGCCAAACATAACTCTAATTTTTTCCTGAACTCGAGAACCCTTTCAACAAGCACATGCGCTCTATGTTGAAGGCAACTTGCTAACCACGCTGTGCTATTGACCAGACACAAACGTCAATTCGCCCTGGACGCAGACTTGTATCGCACAAGCCGATTCTATATTGCTGGTGGGCTTGGGCGAGGGCTCCCCTGAGATTGGTGAGTACGAGCGCTTCATGCTGGGCATGAAGTCAACCGCGCGCAAGATCCTGGTTCTGCTCCACGCTGAGCGGTATTCGTCACCTGGTCTGACCAGGTCCTGGCTTCGAAATCGAATGTGGATTAATGGCGGTCACTATCACCTGCAAATGGCTTTCAGAACCAACATGATGCCATCCCACCCCCCTTCCAAGAGATCAAACACGACACTGAAGGAGCGTGTCCAGATCTTGCAGGCTGAGATCCAGAAATACACCTCAAGAAAGGTTCGACACACGCCCTACTACTCGCCTGATGCACCATTCAAGGGCGATTTTCATCGTCTGGCCCGACGGTTATGTGGCAAGTCGGTGGGTCTCGTGCTCGGAGGTGGTGGCGCTCGAGGCATCACTCAGATCGGCATCATTCAGGCTATGGAGGAAGCTGGCATTCCCATTGATGTTGTGGGTGGAACATCAATGGGATCGTTTGTTGGTGCCCTCTACGCAAGGCACGCAGACATAGTGCCCATTTTCGGCTTGGCGAAGAAATTCTCAGGCCGGATGGCTAGTATGTGGCGCTTCGCACTCGACTTGACTTACCCGACATCCTCATACACCACCGGGCACGAATTCAACCGCGGCATTTTCAAGACCTTTGGCAAGGCCCAGATAGAAGACTTCTGGCTCGAGTTCTACTGCAATACCACCAACATCAGCAAGAGCCGGGCGGAGTACCATACAAGTGGGTACGCCTGGCGGTACATTCGAGCGTCCATGTCTCTGGCGGGTTTACTTCCTCCCCTATCAGACGAAGGAAGCATGTTGTTGGATGGTGGATATATCGACAACCTGACGGTTTCTCACATGAAGAGGCTGGGCGTTGATACGATCTTTGCCGTCGATGTCGGCTCGTTGGATGACGATACCCCCCAGAGCTATGGCGACTCTCTTTCAGGAGTTTGGGCGTTTTTCAACAGGTGGAATCCCTTCTCAACAACGCCCAACCCGCCAACTTTGGCAGAGATTCAGGCACGATTAGCATACGTGTCCAGTGTAGACGCCCTGGAGCGTGCCAAAGCTATGCCTGGATGCTTATACATGCGACCTCCCATCGACGATTATGGTACGCTCGACTTTGGGAAGTTTGACGAAATTTATCAGGTGGGCTACAAATATGGACAAGAGTTCTTACAGAAGATGAAGGACGATGGTGTCTTGCCGCTGGTCGAAGAGACGGAAGCCAAGAAAGCATTGCGCAGGACAATGGCACCTCGCCGCGCCAGTATTTAGAATGCCTCGTATTGCCGCTCGGCAGATGCCTCGTATGTTGGCCATCCATGCAAACGTGTCGTGATCGAATCAATGGCGGGCTCGACCAACCTTTCAAGGTCATGCGTCGTTCTGTCCATACAGGTCCCCACGATCCCGCGCATAATCTGCGGGACACTAGGTTCAGGGGTTTGTCTACTGTGTCACGAGATGCACCCTGGTGTTTTCTTGTGTGAGGGGTCGGGCCACCACTGCTATAAACACTGTCCAATCCCGAAGGCGCTGCGTTGCTTTTTCGCGCCGGCATTGGGCACGTAAGGGCTGTCGAGGAGAAACAATCGGGCGATCTCTGTGACGTCACCGGCATAGAATGACGAAAGCTTCAATTGCTGACCCAATGCGGCAATGTTGGATGTGTGTATCCACATGCCGAGGATCACCGCAGCTGCGGACTGCGCATTGAAAGCCTTCGGAGGTGGAGTCCTCAGACATACCGCTCAAACGAGCCTTTCTCAGTTACGTAGGTGGCCGGGGCATCGTCGGGCGAGAAGAGGTATGCGGTGAGTGTCTCTGGATCGTTGGGCAGGCATCTCCATTCGACGCAGCACGTCGATGATCGCTTTCAGTGGTCGATGCAAGCGGGCTCTGCTGAAATGCTTTTAAGGCCCTAGGCTTCCTCTCCTTGGGCATGTTCCAACCATGGTACACATGAAAGCAACCGATCCAGCGGTCGACCGATCAACACTATACAAACTGTGCCTTAGGCTCAGCTGCCAGGACTTCTAATCACGTTTGACGTGTACCGACCGACCCCATCCCTCTACTTCATCGTTGTACCGGAGCAGGGGCTTTTCCTGATCCCCGATGTCCATCGCCCAGCCTCTGGAAACGCGCAAACACACGAGCTACGAAGCTACACAGTACAGCACCCGACATGTCGCGTTCGGCGAGATCTCACACAACGCGTGGCCGTTCAGGGAGCGTGGAGGCGAGTGCTGAATCAGGAAGAGAAAGGCATCCCGCGGACTTCAAATTCAACTGGACCCCTGTCATCCTGGTTGGACTCATCAGCACGACCATGTGGGGGCCATTCAACCGGACGCTAGACAAGTGCAACAAGCGTCACGAAGAAGAAGACCGCATTGAAGAACAAAGGAGGCAGGAGCAGGAAGAGCGCATGAGGAGGGTGGAGAGGAGACGTGCAAGAGCCCAGAGCATGTATGACTTTGAGGAGTCACAATCCGACCCATACCAGCGGCCCGAGCGTAGGCAAGGCGGCAGAATGGCAGGGGAAGAAGATGGAAACCGGCGGCGCCGGGGTCGGAGTGCAGTTGGAGGCAGACTTCAAAGTGCCGTCAGAGCTGGCGCAGTTGAGCAACCCCAGCCTCGATGGGCGGCTGACGAAAGGTACGGTCGCGTCTATGAATATGAGGTTATTGAGGCACCAGAAGTAGATCGCCGGAGAACGCGGTCAAGGAGGCGGGACAGATCATGGTGACATATTCGGTGGCTGCTGGAGGGTTTCTGACTATCTTGACGCATTCGACACGGGCTGACCGGCTTCTGATCCGATCAAACAAGACATGTGCTGTGCAGGCTGTCTGGATTAGGTACATCTTTGTTGACTACCTAGAAAGTCAAGGTGCCGGACGTAGCATTGAACAATGCCCATTAAAAGCAAGGATAATGTGCGCAGTATTCCAGAGTCTTGCAGCACTGTGGAGTGAGTGCCACATGACCACGAACCAGCTGACATTCTTTAAGGGTGGGATAAACGCGTCCTGCTGTAGAGACGTTTTGCCCCACGTCCCCAGAACGCGGTACCCCTGTTCCATTGGGGACCCTGCATGGCACTGTCGCGTTGTTGTCCCCTAGGTACCTAGGTAGGTAGAGACAGTGTGGATTCCAGTACCGTGTTTAGCCCCCATCCCAGCATTCATCACCTTGTCTCCCCCCCTTCAACCACATCGCCTTGGAGGTCCTCCAAAGATCGCTCTAGGTCATCGTCGTCGGAACGCGACAATACCCGCGTCCATGCCGCTCGCTATATCCACAACCCAAGGAGAACTTCAACCCACTGATCACATGCGACTCTCAAGGCCGACTGACCATGTCTTTTTCCTCGGAGCGAAGAGCATCTAGCTCGAGACGCCAGTCGAGCACCAACCTCAGCCCCCGAGACCACGATGTCGAACTGTCGCAATCATTGAACAAACTGTCCTTGTCAGCCTCGCCTGCAGTCAGCAGAGCGCCGCGAAGCCCCAGCGCCCTGTCTCCTTACAGATCATCTGCCAACCGGTCCTCGACCTCACCTGCGCCTGGAAGCACATCAGGCCGTAGCCCCTCTCTGAGCCGAGCCTCTCCGTCACGATCTTCCACACCCACCCTCCTGCGCAAAGCGTCGACCAGTTCGCTGCGCTCGGCGAACGGACGTACTCCGAGTCAACCACCTTCTCGTCGCTCAAGCTTAGCCCACGTCTCCTCGCCATCCCAGACGTCTGCCGTCACCGAGGAACCCCCCAAGACACCGATGACTGCCAGCTCAGTCGCAAGCGAATACTTCCAAAACGAGTTGAACCTGTGCCATGCTCTCTCCACAACTCAGCAAACACACGCCGCTGTCATTCTCTCTGACGCGTGCTACGGACATCGTTACTCCCGCCCCAAGACATCACGCGCCGCCCTCAGCACTATTGTGGAGCGCCCCGAAAGAATCAAGGCTGGCGCCCTCGGGGTAGCCATGGCATACGTGCGCCTCGGAGGTCGTCATTGCGATGGCGACTATCCAGCTCACCCGAAGCTCGACCCGACCTCGATACCTACCGTACCTTTCAAGATTCATAAGACGACGCGCAAGCTTCCACTTCTCTCACCCGCCGTGACGAACGTGCATGGTTCCAAGTGGATGGAGGAACTGAGAACCATGTGCCGGCTTGCCGAATCCAAACTCGCCATGGGCGGCAAGGAGCTGGCGAGGCCTGAGAGCGGCCGGACTGCGACACGGGCGCCGCTGCCAAGCTCCACGAAGGCGACCTCTACCTTTGCGCCGACTCCCTGGATGCCCTGGAGGGCGCTCTCGGGGCTGTCTGCGAAGCAGTCGACCTGGTCTTTTCTGATGGCCCGCGCCGTGCTTTCGTTGCGGTCAGGCCACCGGGTCACCATTGTTCCGCATCCTACCCGTCCGGCTTTTGCTGGGTGAACAACGTGCATGTTGGCGTCATGCACGCGGCGCTGACCCACGGGCTGACACATGCTGCCATTATCGACTTTGACTTACATCACGGCGACGGTTCCCAGTCGATAGCGTGGCAACACAATACTCGTGGTGTTTCTGCCGCCAAGAACGCGCAGGCGTGGAAGAAGACCTCCATCGGCTACTTCAGTCTTCACGACATAAACTCCTATCCTTGCGAAATGGGTGACGAGGAAAAGGTCAAGAACGCCAGTCTGTGCATTGAAAATGCCCATGGCCAAAATATGTGGAACGTACATCTTCACTCGTGGGGCTCGGAGGCCGAGTTCTGGAAGCTCTACGAGACAAAATACACCGTCATACTCGAGAAGACACGCTCTTATCTGCAACAGCAGGCTGCGCGCTTGCGCGCCAATGGCCAGACGCCCAAGGCTGCCATCTTCTTTTCTGCCGGCTTTGACGCCAGCGAGTGGGAAACCAAGGGTATGCAGCGTCATAATGTGAACGTGCCCACCGAATTCTATGCACGCATCACACAAGATGTGATCAGAATAGCCGCGGAGGAGGGACTGGGTGTCGATGGCAGAGTCGTCAGCGTTCTCGAAGGCGGCTACAGCGACAGAGCGCTGTTCTCAGGCATTTTCAGTCACGTCTGTGGCCTTGCCGGTGACCAGTCGAACCCCGGACCACCAAGGGGTCGAGGGGGCCTGGCGTATGAAATCAGCCACAGGATTGGCATTATAGAAGAAGGGGAACCTGCAGTTCAGTCACCCGAGCCGGCTGGACCGTACGAGCCACTACCCGAGTCGCAAAACCTGTCATCGCTGCATGCATACGACCCGTCATGGTGGTCGAGTGCAGAGCTTGATAACCTCGAGGTTGCCATGGGGGCCCCTCCTCTTGAACCCAAGATGCCGCGTTATGCGACGCCACCAACCTACTCATCCCCCACACAGGCGTCGACAGCTCGAGTCGTCAACCCTGCCAAAATGCGTCGAAGCCTGTCAGGCCTTTCGGCAACAAATGGGCCCATCTCCCGACCTCCAACGCCTCCAGCTCCCGAGGTGCCGTGGACTGTTGCTGCGCATGAACTCAGCAAGCTGCTCATACCCTCTGACCGACAAACCGACAGCTGCACGGCCGAAGATCTCAATGCCGAGGCGACCCGGGCGCGCCGGGACCGGCAGTCCCTCCTCCAGCCAACGGTACCGGCACCAGCGACTACCGCAAACGCTAGTAGCCGACCGTCGTCCCGCATGTCGTTGCGTGAGCGCAAGCCCGCCAAAGCACCAGCATACACCGAAAGCGGCAATGGCGCGAACGATGACAAGCACTCAAAAAGTCGCAGGAAAACCGTTGCTGGAGCCGCTGTTCTTGCTACGGACAAGGTAAGTCCTTCGCTCTTGGATGAACTGGATCAAGGTGGCACTGTCGCTGACGCGTGGACAGCCATCTTCTGGGGTGTCCCCCATTCCTGCTGCTACGCCCGACTCTCAGAGAACTGGCCGTCGGGTGAGCGCGGCCTCGACGATGACCACTATACCTCCTGCCCCTGAACCACGCACACAGAGCAGCACTGGGGGTTCTCAAGGCGAATCTTCTAGCACCAGACCAGACATGCTAAAGGGTGCCAGGGCACCCGGCGACAACACTTCACTCGCTGTAAAGAAGACGAGAACGCCAATTGCCACCAGAGGAGGGCCAAGCCGCGGACCGCGGGGAGGAAAAAAGACTACGAACCCCAAAACCGAGCCAAATGCTGAGCTTGTCGGGCCTGTCGGGTCTACTCAGGTATCATTGCCTAACCATGGCCGGCAGGTCTCAGCTCATCCGCCAAGTGATGATCTGGACAAGATTACAACGGGCATGAAGAAGATCAAGATCAATCTCATTACAAAGTCTCAGAAGGAGGAAAGAGCGCGGTCATCACAGGCAGCGGCAGCGGCAGCGGCAGCGACAGCAGCAGCACCCGTCACCCGAACGGAGCCCGGCCCAGCAGGGAACCAGTCTGCTCCCCGATCTGCGTCCGAATTTCTACCTCAGCCAGACGTCGCTCAACCGCCAGTGGTTGATGAGACGACTTCGGCTCTGGCCGTTGAAGAAAGTGCCGAGACCCAGCCGGCATTGACGGTGAAGCCTGAGATAGGCGCTCATGAGGGCCCAGTGAGCGCGCAGTTACCGCTTTCTTCAGATGTGCCTGAGCACAAGGTCTTGCCGACTCATTCCTTTGCAAGGCCGGCATCTTCTCAGAAGGCACAGCAAGACGGCGCGGACCAGAGCCCTGCACTGGAGCTGACTTCCAATACAAGCCCAGAGATGTTTGTAGCTTACCAGGCAGAGGGCCCTGCACCGATGTCTGTACCGCAGCAGGGCTCGCTGAGATGGCTTCCACCCAACACCTCAACACCTGCCACGGCGAGGCGAACAGATCTTCCCGTTTTTACCTCGACATCCGCCATTCCGTTTGCTGTAGCACAGAAACCCTCGCAATCAACGGCTCACGAAGAAGACCTCAAAGAGACAGGAGCGAAACGAGAGCACCCACGTGAGGGCTAGCATCGCCATCTCAAGGCGAGACGCAATGCGCTGGAGCTGGTCAGGAAACCACCTCTCTCCTAATGTCGCTTACAGAAATGGCGTCGCAAGGATTGTTGTTCTTTTCGTTCGTGTTTATGCTTCTTATCTTCGCAAGTTCCCAGCTGGTGGTGTTGAGTCTGCGTAGTGGGTCTGAGCTTTTAATCGGATGTTGCTTAGAAGCTATCCATTGATACCCTTTTCACGCCTCTGTCTGCTATTTATTTCTGCATGCAAGCCATCGAGCGAGGGGCTAGTGTGCGCTTGCATTTCATGCAATTCATTTGGTGTAGCCTGGCGCAGTCACGCAGACATGGCAGAGCGCCACTGGTCAGCCGTCGATGAGGCAGGGGACTCTTTTGCCTTTGATTGTTTGCAGTGGCTTCGTATGGATATCATGGCATGGAACATGATCAGGCACGTTGCGAGGGTGACTGGCTGAGATTTGTCTGTGGGGATTGTCTGAATAAAAAAGTGGGATAGCGACTGGGTGAGCGGGGGCAGTACCTACACCTAAGGTACCGTACCGACTTTATCTAGGTAGGCTACCTACTTACCTAGACAGCCTTGTCTTCACATGAGCCTGCGCGCGATATCGCTGTCATGACCACCAGCTCCGACGTTGCTTACTACCACGCACCTCGTTCACGCCTCCATCATCGTCATCGTCAGCAAGCAGTGTGACCAGGCGTTGGAACCGTGCAAGATTTCTCCCGCCTGCCAACATGGCGTTTACCATGCACTCGCACTCGGGGCAATTCTGTCCCGGCCATGCCAAGGACCAGCTCGAAGACATTATTCGTCATGCCATCAGCATGGGATACAAGACGATGGGCCTCACTGAGCACATGCCCCGACTGCAAGTCTCGGACCTGTATCCAGAAGAGCTCACTGGCGATCCCGATGAGGCCGTCGCTGTGCTCACGCCCCGCCACGAAGCCTACCTCATCGAGGCCCAGCGCCTGCAGGCCAAGTATGCCCCTCAGATCCACGTCCTGATCGGCTTCGAAGGCGAATGGTACCGCCCCGCCTACGGGCCCTACATCACGACCCTCGCCGCCCACCCAGCTGTCGACTACTTCATCGGCAGTATCCACCACGTCAACGCCATACCCATTGACTACGATGCCGCCACGTACGCCCAGGCACGAGAGTCGTCGGGGGGCACCGAGGAGCGCATGTACGAGCGATACTACGACCAGCAGCACGAGATGCTGACCGCCCTGCGGCCGCGGGTCGTCGGCCACTTTGACCTGATTCGCCTCTTGAGTGAGGATCCCGGACGAGACGTCAGCGCGTGGGCCGGCGTCTGGCAGCGTATCGTGCGAAATCTCGAGCTTGTCAGGAGTTTTGACGGCTTGTTGGAATGCAACAGTGCCGCCCTGAGGAAAGGTCTGGCCGAACCGTATCCGAACCGTCTCATCTCCGAGGTATGTTGAACTGGTCCTGTATTCGTCTCGCAGTTTTTTTTCCCTTCACCTTTCTCCTCCCTTTTTTGGAGCAAACACTAACCCCCTCAGAAATGGTTGTCCATGGGAGGACGCTTTACCTTTTCCGATGACAGCCACGGCATTGACCAGGTAGCGACCAACTACTTGCGCAATATCGATTATCTAGAGAGTCTCGGTGTATCGACCGTATACACTTTGGAGAGGCTGACCTCGGCGGCATCATCCACTGCATGCACCAAGGCTACGCTCGCTGAGAAGCCGGTATCGTTGTCGACCTTTCGGGAGACGCTGGCTCTCTGATAGCCGTAATGCGATGTATCGCGCCTTGATATACGGTATTGCTGTTTGCTAATCTCGATCTCATCTTGTATGTAGTCAAATGGTGGGCGGACTGACTGGATCATCTTGCCCGTGTCAGTCCTGCCAGGTGCATTTTCGAGGGCCGAATGCAGAGCCGGCATCTAGAGAGACGGACCGGCCAAGCCCGGCTGCGGAGCCCCGCTTTATGTGAACCGATCATATGTCCCACTGTACAGGACCCGTGACCATGACATGAACCCCTCTCAGCCTGCTCCAACTGTCATTCTTCTCTCATCGTCAACTCAAGAACGTTCAAGACATTGTATAAGAAAGATTGGCTCGCCATATCGCACATGATGAAAGTCACAGCCGTAAGACTCTTTTCCCAACGTAACATGTTCTCCTCCATCTCACCGCCGGCGTTCCCTAGCTCTACGTGTATCCCATCAAGGGCCTCCGCGCCATTCCCTTGACCACGGCAACCTTTACCCGGCAGGGCATTTCGCACGACCGCACCTTTATGCTCCTCCAGGTCCTCGAGTCGGGGTCGCTCAAGCGAATGCAACTGTCCGACTTTCCGGCCTGCGCGCTGTTCGAGCAGGAACTCGTCGACGACACGATCCGCGTGCGCTACCACGTCCCCGAGGTGCCGCTGGCGCCCGACCATCCGCTGCAGCACCAGCCGCTGAGCGTGCCGCTGACGCCTGAGGACCTCGCCTCGCTCGACGAGGTCGACGTCGACCTGCACAACAGCCCCGTGCGCGCCCGCAGGGTGGGCGACGCGCAGGACGCGTGGTTCTCCGCCTGCTTCGGCTTCCCGACGACCCTCGTGTACATTGGCGACGGCCGCCGCGCCGTCGTCGGCCCCAACTTTCTACCGCCCGGGTCTGGATCCGGCGCGCCGACAAAGCCCAGCACGGGCTGGCTGTCGTCCGTCTCGTCGTACGTCACGAGCTTCACGCAGCCCACGGCGCCAGCGGATGAGGAGGAGCAGAACGACGTCTGGCTGACGTTCACCGACTGCGCACCCTTTCTCGTCACCTCCGAGGCCTCGCTCGCCGCCGTCAGCGCGCGTCTGCCGCCCGTCGCCCCGGCCGAGATGATCAAGTTCCGGCCCAACGTCGTCGTCGACGCCGACGGCGCGGGCGCGTGGGACGAGGACTTTTGGGCCGAGCTCGGCCTGCCGGGCGACCGCCGCCTGCAGCTGACGGCCAACTGCGTGCGCTGCACGTCGCTCAACGTCGACTACGCCACGGGGCGGACGGCGCAGGGCGAGGCGGGCACGGTGCTCAAGAAGCTCATGAAGGACAGGCGCGTCGACAAGGGCAGCAGGTGGTCCCCCGTCTTTGGGCGCTACGCCTTCCTCGCGGGCCGCGACCCTCTGGTCGTCCGCGTCGGTGACGAGGTCGGCGTCGTCAGGCGCAACGAGGAGCGCTCCGTGTACGACTGGCCCATGCACAGCAAGCCTCCAGTGAAAAGGCCGGCGTGAGGGACGACGACGAAGCCAATTGGAATCCGTGTTGCCTTCGTCCACGCGTAACGTTGCGTTTGCGTGGCAGTGTCGTGCAAGCGAGCTGCGACACGACCCCTTTCTGACACCACTGCCACGCCGCTTTTCCAAAAATCGCCTTCTCTCGCTTCGGCCCGTCATCGATGGGTGCCAGACGAGACCCGATAGCCAGGCGAAAGGGGGCGGCGGCGGCAGCGGCAGAAGCATTTCAGCATGGCACGGCGTGGCATGCCGAGCGCCACGTTCACATGTCTTGTCAAGCGAATGGCCACGTAGAACTAGGTAGTATGACATTACGTCAGAAGCCGCACGTCACACGCGTTACACGTCACACGCGTTACACGTCACACGTCGCCTGCGTGTCGGCATGGGAAGGAGAGGCTGAATACAGGGCGACCGGTGATACGACATTGTAACTGATGCAGGTACAGAGACGTTTGTGCAGCCAAACTGGCAACCCAGATGTCCCACGCAAACCAATATGGCTCCACTCATCTTTACTCTAAGGATATCTCCTTGTCAGGATGTCACTACTTCGCATCAGGCAGCAAGTCTACACAGTGAGATGGACCAGCCAGGATGTCGGCGGGAAGTTAGGCACAAGGAAGACCACCCTTTGTACGATATAAGCCAACTATACCGGCTGTCCGAATCAAACACAAACAACAAGTAGCGCAAAGAATGTTCAACACCGAGAGGCGAGTTCTGTATTGTCATAATACAGATAGTCTAAGACGGGGAAAGGGGTATGCAACCCAACTAAGGAGAAGGAAAGGGGGGGTATCGGACCAGAAACTCCAAGACGCAACGTCAGATAGGGCAAATAGAATCTTGGGGGACAAGAGCAGAGGGGAGAAAAACAAGGCACACAAGAGCATGCCTAGCCGTGACAGGTAACAAGGTTGTTGTGTTGTTGATGCCAGGCTCAGTCCAGGCAGTCGGGCAGCGAGATCCGATGAGAAAAGACGCCAGTCGGATTCGAATGGAAATGGCACCAGGGGCCTGGTTGGGGACGCTAACGAAGCTCGAAGGCCCCCTTGAACCCCTGGAGCTGGGGGAGGCGATCGTTCCAATGCTTCCCGTCACCGTGTCTTCGAACGCCATGGTGGGGGGTGGTGGGTGGGTGGCGCGGACTCTGACAGGCTAGACAAACGACAGGAGATGGCAAGACGTAGCCATCAAGATACAATAACGGACCAAAGGGCAAAAGGGGCAAGGGGCAAAAGTGTAGATAACATCAAAGACAGGAGTTGACTGGCGTGGGCGGATAAAAAGAAATAGGTGAGGTAAGGGTACAGGGTAAATAGCAAAAAAAAAAAAAAAAAAAAAAAAAAAGAGGGGAATCGGACCAGAGCCAAAGGTGAGAGAGAGACAGAGAAAAGGTACAGAAAGAGGGGGCCATGAGATCGCCAGTAAGCGAGGACGATGGTGGCTGAGGAGCGGCACAACCGAGTGACGCCCCCCATGGCGATCGGCGACAGCCCGAGTGGTCCAGTAGCGATGTCTGGGCCCCAGCGTCTTTCAGATGTGCCTGGCAAGCCTGGCATGCCTGGGCATGTTCAGGCCTCCCCCCCACTCCTTCTGAGCCACAGAAGCCACAGCGGCCCACGTGCGCTGTGCAGGTCGACTGCAGCATCAGTGCAGGTTCCTAGAATTGGCGCCAGGCATTTCCCCTGTTGCCTGCTCGGCCCCCCCCTGTCGGGCCTTGTGTTGTAGAATCCTACATGTATGTCGACATGTTTAATTGGCTGCGTTCTCGTTGCTGTTCCTCGCCGACTCGGGTCGCGTGGCTCCTGAAGATGCTCCGTGTCCGTGTGCCTGTCCAGCATCTTGTCAAGGTCTCTTTGTGATGCCGAGAGGAGAGGGGCGGAGACCGGAGCCTGGGCCAGCGGAAGTACCAAAGCCGAGCAAGTGCCATGTGGGTGTCGTGAGGAGGGACCCAGGTCGACAGAAGGGGGGCTGAAAGGATGTCATGATCGAGCAAGATCTGATGACCGGCCGGTGATGGCGCGGGTGCTGGCGAATGGGTCGAGGCAAGAAAGAAAGCCTGCCACAGTGCAATTGACAAGACCGAGTGTCCAATACACCAAAGCCGCGTCGTCGTGTCGTCCAGGTCAGGCAGGCGGTTCGGTTCGTCGACTCTGGGTCTCGGGGAGGGGCCAGCAACTTGCCATGGGCAGATGAATGTTCCTTCATTTCCAGGGCCCATGGCCAGTCGCGTCTCTCTCCAGTCGCAGTCGTCTCGTCCACGTCGTCTGCCCAACGTGAACATCCGAGTCAGCT
Source organism: Verticillium dahliae VdLs.17 (assembly GCF_000150675.1). Taxonomy (NCBI): domain Eukaryota; kingdom Fungi; phylum Ascomycota; class Sordariomycetes; order Glomerellales; family Plectosphaerellaceae; genus Verticillium; species Verticillium dahliae. The sequence goes on from NW_009276959.1 coordinate 59,180, forward strand.
TGCCTGCAGCACTAGGGCGCCAGCAAAAGAACTTTCTGAGGGAAATGAGCAGAAGCCACCGGGCAGCCACCACCGCCCCTCCCCCCCCTCCTCCTTCCTCCCCCGTCCGCCCTGCCGTTGTTCGTCCCTGCTTGCACCGTCGGGTGTCATTGCAGCAGTAGGCGAGCACTTGTATTTCCTACCGATCCAGAGTGGTGGGTCCGCCCCGGAGGCGCTATGCAATCTGCCTGCTCAAGGCATATGCAGGAGAGCGGCAGGAGAAGCGCAGGGTGACGGAGGAGACAGAGGATGACAAGACAGGCGAGAGAATGAAGCAGCGCCCAAACGTACCTGCAGTTGATGCCACGACTGAAAAGAGGCGAATGTCCGTCCAATCAGTACCACCGTACCCTCGAGGCCTGCAGTGGTTGAGCCTCGACATCTGAACCCCCCGCCCCCTCCCCCAGGCGGCCCCTCTTTCAGACGCCTCGGGTGCATGGGCGGCACGTGTGAAGTCTGCAGTATTGACATTCAAAGATCCACCAGTGAGGACCAGAATGACAGAGGTTGCAAGTCCACTGGATCAACGTGTTGTCCGATTTTATGAGCTTGAAGGAGTGTGCACATGCGCCGGCGACCGCCATCGTAGCCGCCTCGTGATAGATCGTGCGTCGTTGCGGGTGGGTAGAGATGTGTTTCTTTTGACCGGCAGCCGAGCCGACGGTAGTGGGTTTTGACAGGCGCGGGTTTTGTCCCAGATGGGCACGTTCGGGAATCTGGGAACGAGTCAGTCAGGTTTCACCATGGCATGTCTGTTCAGAGTAGACAGCGCCGAGGAGTTGCACTCACGCTCGCAACGCAAGGCAGTGGTTTGTTCGACAACAGGGAGCCGCGGCAGGTTGTCCGAGGTCAGCGCAGGACGCAGTTCCAGGGTGTCTGACACACGAAATGTCCAGCAACTCGGACTGTGTGTCTGAGACGCGAAAGTTCGGGAACAAGGGAACGGTCGCTTGGGTTTGTTGGAAAGAATAATGTCCTTTGCACTCGACTGAAGCAAAGCGTTCCGGTCCTTTTCTCAACAGAAAGAGCGTCAAGAAAATGCAGCTGCTCTGGGCTGTAATCCCACCAGCAGCGATGCTTTTAAACAAGGCCTCCCAAGGAAGCCCTCGATTTTGACAATCAAACACAGTGTCTGGCAGTGGTGCTGCTGCGAGGCGCCGAGAGACTGTTTGCTTGCTGGCGGCTTCGGTCCACCACAGGACAGGATTCGTCAGGGCGTTCGGAGTGATGCGTGACGTCGGCAGGCGTTCGATTCGTAGAAGAGCTGCCTGACCGCTATTATGATGCAGTGCCAATCTAGATTGCACTCGGTTGCGATGATAGTGAGGCGAGATGTGTTTGCTGTCGCTGGGACGCTCCTCCTGAGTGGCTTACACTTCTACTCGTGTGTATCACACAACCAGGGGGGGTAACGGACAGGTTGTTTTTGCAGACGGATGTTCGTGACGCGGCTGAGCGGGAGAATATAGGCCGTTCAGTAAATGGACCTTCTCTGAGACAAGCTCGTCGTGTGTAGTTGATGTGTCGAAGGGACGGCTGTCTTGTCGATGCTGGAAAGGATGGAGGGGAGCAAGTAGGGTAGGTATTTGGCTTTGGGAAAGTGGCAGGCAGCAGTGGTGTTGAGTGGTTCGGTCGTATGGAAGCACGTCCTGGAAGGTGCGGTGACTATCAACAGCGATTGAAGAAGGTACGTCAAAGAATGTGAAGGGTCCGAGAAGCCGGCATGATACCGGTGGGGGAGGATTGAGTCGATATCTTATGTATCATGGAGAGCGTCGTCAGAGGGCACGACATGGGAGGGCAACGAATGAAACTAGGACTAGCCGTCGACGCCGGTCTAGCATCTGTCATTGCGGCTTGACATGATGGCCAAGCTCGGGACCAGCCAGAACAGACGTACCAGGACCTGCGGACGGGAACCTCTGGGTACCGCCCGGCTGGCCGACCGATCTCCACTTGCAAGACGACAACAGAATTTGAACCTGGCCGGCTCCCAACCCTCGCGATGGCGTGTCCGTACAGACATCCAATGTTCTTCTGTCTTCTATTGGGGCAGGACCCCTCTAGTGGTGCTGCTTCCGACCTCACCAACCCTGTCAGGACCCGCGCCAGCCCTGCACTGACGACCCAGTACCTAGCAACCTGACCACTGGTAGCCAGAGGCTGATTGACCATGGCATGGTGATGGAGTCGCAGGCTGTCAGTTAGCCGCGTCGCGCCGCGAAATGCCGCCGTTGCCCAATGACCACCTACCTTAGCGTACCAAGCCGTCCAGACAAGCTGGGGTGATCCGACAGGGGGGGTAGCAGAAGGAGGGGTTTTCCCGATGTAGCATGGTGTACTGTTGTTGTCTCTGATCTTGGGATGATTGATGGGCCGAGGGGCATGGCATTTCGTGGCTGATAGCCAACTTGGCGATCTACCTGAACTTGATCATGATGTCTTCGCATCGGCACCCTTGCCGTGCGAGGTTGGGAATATCCTGACGCCCCAGCCTCGCTTGCCTCGCAGTTAGTCCGTCGATCGGCCTTTGCCTAGAACCACCATGGCTTCTTGTCACTTTTAGCAGCAGCTAGTCCATTGCAGGGTTGCAGGCTGGCTGGCTGGCTGGCTGCCTTTGCTCAAATCGTCTATCAAATCCAGGCCTTAGACCCTGACCCTGAAGTGGGCAATGGGTAGTTAGCATTCTAGCCTTAACTTGTTCCGACTAATCAAGGCCGGGCTCAGGTCCATCCGGGACACCCAAACAAACCAAGCAGCAGCTGTACTGCAGAAAGGTGGAACTTTGGCCCTCCCGCTGCTGGAAGTTCACAAGCCGGCAAGCAGTACAGCGGGTCTGGGAATTTGCAAACACAAAGTTCACCACCAGTAAAGCGAGCCGGGGTGCGGATCGGCGTGTTCCTGGGCGCCATGCCTGCCATGGTGCGCGTATCAGATCGACGGTTACAACAGGCCCTTGCAGTTGCAGGCGCCTCACGATGATCCCATTTTGGTCTGGCTGCGGTTCGGGGGGCGGGCCCATCCTGCGACCTGTGACCGCATTGATACCCGAAAGAGCTCCCTTCAATCTCATGAGGGGTAAAGCTCATGGTGTATCGTTCGTAGCAAGCATCCAAGCTGCAAGGTGGCGTGCCAGAACCGACCATGGTCCAGAGCGATTGTCTCGCCGTTTCGCCTCGAGTCTCGCACGCCTGCAAGGCACGCCGTTGACAAGGCGAAGCTGGCGGCCTGACGCTGAGGGGCGGTACTGTAGCATCGTATTTCTCGGTAATTGGAGGCTTGACTTTGACATCTTTAGTGTGTGGCTGGCCGCGGCCCTCAACAGAGAGCGGAGGTACATGGTAGCTGGTCGTGTCGGCCATCTCTGTCCGTCATCTCCGCTTGACCAGACATTCGAACCAGACGGGCCAGGGCGGGTCGGGGTGATGACGGGACGTTGGATACGACAGCTTTTCCCCTGTTCGACAGGTACATTATCCAGTCGTTGGGGGGGGGGGCGAATCGTCTCTTGTCTTATTCGCCATTGTGCTCGAGTCGAGTTCCAAACGTGAAGCGCAGGCCAAAGCAGGTAGTATTGTACCTATTTTTTTTTCCCTTTCTTCTTCCCTTTTTGAGCGCCACGATTCGGACGAGATGGCCATGTGTGAGGAACACGGCTCGGCGCGGCTCGTCTGATGTCTGTTCCCAGTGCCGAGAAGAGTTAGGCGGGGCTTGGTAAGGTGGGCTGCATGTGGATGCGAATGTGGGTGCATCCACAGGATAGATTGGGCCTACTGAGCATGGCTTATCCGAAAGGTAAAGCTGTGATGTGTAACAGCTGACTGCCCTGACCTCACACACAGAAAGAAAGGACGGACCGGGCTGCAGGGCGCCACGGCACATTGACCTTGCCCTTGAGCAGGATTTGGAGGCTGACGAAGCAGCGTACTGACAGGACCGTAGGCGGAATCGATCCGATATGAGAAGGGATTCGGAAGGGGAGGGGTGTCCCATCGAATTGGCACCGAGGGCTTGAGGAGAAGAGAAGGGGGGGGGGGGGGGGCGTGCGGGGAGAAGACGCGCGGTTACGATGCAAGTCAAATTCGATGTCAGAGGTTAATGACTCCCAGGGATGGGCCCTCGCTCAAGCAGGAGGTGACTGCCATCCACATCGGGATCACGGGGCTTGAAACTGTGTCAGCAGCTGTTGAAGCTCTTGCCCGGTACTTTTCCGACCCCAAAATATCAAATGTGACGTCGTCGTTGTTCGTCATCATCGGTTGCTATCGTCGTCAAGTAACCTTCATGGGTTTGTCCGTTGCACGTACTCTCGTCTGTCGTCACGTTCTATTCGTGGCATGGCGTGACTATCTCAACATGCGCCTGCGCACCTCCCTCCCCCCTCCCTCTTCGATCCCTTCGTCTCTCTCTGAAATGACCTTCGAGGCCAGGAGGGGTAGGTACTTTAGGCTTCATAGTCCACGACTCGATGATCAGTGGTTCGAGTGACAGGGATGACGAGGCAACTCACAAGTACCAACGTGGCGTGCTTTGCGTCCGTTGTCACTCATTTATTGACTCTTGGAGAGAGATCCAGGTAGGCCTGTTGTCGCTATGCCCCGATATCAGATGGTTGCGCAACCCCCCGTCCTCCAGATAGCCTTGGCCTTTAGTCTACAATGGCCCTTCCTCACGACATTCGACGAACGAACCAGGACTTGGATCTTGTCACTCAGAGGGCAATAGCTAGCAGCAGAGGCTTCGCCGGCGGGGGCGATATACACCGGATCACGGCGTCATGAGAATGAGAATGCCGAAGAGCAGCTCTCAGAAGCATGCCGACCTGGCAGCCCGTCCGTGGTCTCTGGTCTGTCGTCTGTGGATAGACTCTGATGACAGTACCATCGCCCCGTAACACGATGTGACATGCAGCAAGGGTCGACCTGCAGCCAGCAGCATGTGCTTCACCGTTGGAGGCGTCGAGGGCGGCACCTGCATTTTGCTGGTTAAGGACACACCACCTGAGCTAAACCTGTGCCCTCCTCTTTTGGTCTTTCTGGGCTCAACGCCTCATCATTTCTGGCAACCCCCAGTTCCGGTTGACTGGCAAGAACTGAGCCCATGACAGGGTTGGTGCGCGCATGGGAAGGCAGCAAGGCAAGGCAGAGGCAGGTAAGGTAGGTAGGTGTGAGATGCGGTGGAGAGATCAAACGAGTGAGCGGCCCTGTTCCCCCAGATGTGCTGTAAATAAGTGCTTGCCGCCCATCCGCAACGTCAGACGAACCGTCGATCGACACCCCGTCCTGCAGCTGAAGCCACACCCTCCATCATGGCCATACCTAAGTGCGATCGCCGACGCGTCCTCTCTCGTCAAGAGATGAGGATGAGGGGTGCAACATGGAGTCTCTGTCAACGCCCTTTTCACTCTCGGGATTGTAATGATCTCTCTGTCTAGGGGTTCGGTGCCGAGGAAATACAGAGTTGCAGGAGGAGCACGCGCCCGCGCGAAGGAACAGTGACAGGCGACCAGCGAGAGAGCACCCAAGGCACCCTGCAAGCTCCACCCAAGCATCTGGCATCTGGGGCATGCAGGCATGTCCTTTTCCCGCCCTTACCCAGTATCTAGGCACCCAAGGTACTATCTAGGTACATGTACTTGTACCTCAGGTGCCTAGGTAGGCAGGTGAGGTACCTGAGCGCTGGATACACGTAGGTGGGCGGCCCAGGCATGGGTATCTCCGCCCCCCTTCACCCACCGCCCTGCTTCTTCTCCCATGAAAAGAAAAGCAAGGTAGCAGAGCTTTGACACACCACACTCTCTTCGACCACCGGCCGGCCGGACGCTTGACCTGGTGACAACCACATGGCTCGACATGGTCATGGTCTTCTTGCAACAACAGCTCGAGGCTCGAGGCGCGAGGCGCGAGCGGCCCGCATGGCCTTCCAGAAACCCTAAAATCCTCAAAACTCCTCTCCTGTCGCCCCTCGCCCCCTTGCCCGCTCGCACACCCCCCGGGCAAAGCAGAGGCGCATCCACCGCCGTTGTCATCTCCACTGTCGGCCGCAGCCTGACACCTTTCACACACCGGGGACAAGCTCGTCCGATGTGCGCGCGCGGGCGGTCGTCTTGCTCGCCCGCCTGCTTTGGCCCCCCCTTCCCCAATCATCTTGACCACCAACCCAGTTCTCCGCGCATCCAAGACAGGGCCTCATGCCCGCTTTGCTATCTAGACCGTATCCCGCAAGGGTCATCAGCCAGGCTTTTCGTTCGACGTGCTGACTGCTCCGCCGCAGAGAAATTCTCCATCGGCTCACCTGCGACAGTCACTCCTGCTTCAATCTCTCCATCTGGAACCGGCAACCAGCCTTGTCACGATGCCGCCTCGATGGGCCAGTTGCGCGATCCGAGATCGGCTCCGGCTCGCCCGTCACACAGCCTGCGGCATCTCCTCGTTTTGTCCACGTCACAGCTCTCTCGGAAGCCATTCCGATCATCACAGGCCGGGGCTGCGTGCACTTCCCAAAAAGAAAAACCCAGAAATAGACTACAAGAAATCACCTCGGCCTATTTCTCTTCCTCTCCTTGAAGATTGAAATGTTTTGGAATTGACGCCATGTGTATGGATCTACGTCTGCGTGCCTTGAACCATGATACCTAGTGACGCTCCTTGGATGACTCTAAACCCATGATTGCCTCCATCCACGTGCAGTCGTTCTTTGTAAACCTTTCCCCATTACGCGTGTCGTCCAAAATCTTTAAACCGGATACAAAACAGCCGGCGATCTAGAATAATGATAAAGTAGTCGGTACTCATGCGCATTATTGTGTCTATTGCCTGTTTTTCTTTTCGTCTCACCTCTGCCCTCCTCATTTTGGTAACCGCGCTCGCCTGCAGGAGGAGGTCAGGGTCAGATCAACTTGTCCAAGCATTGCCCCCGCAGGCCATGTCGCGCGTGTATCCACATTGACGCTCGCGCGTCAGGGCGCCAGATATGCGGTCCTCCTCGTAATTATAGCGGTGGCTCGGACGGCTGGCCATGGCCCTCGTTCGGCGTCATCGCTAGCTCCGTGCTGCTCTCCAGCACGTCGCCCGCAGTGATATCGCTTTGGCCAGACACATCGCCGGCCTCCCCTGAGACGTTCTTGGAAGCAGATTGGCGTGTGAGGCTCTTCATTTCCAGCCCGTCCGAATCGACGTCTTTCTTCTCTTGCTCATCGTATGAGAAGAGATCAGACAGGTTGATAGCCAGGAAAGTCTTGGGCAATTTCACCCTGGTAGACCAGAAGCATTAGCATGACAAAGCGCGCCTCGTTTGCGGGTGGGACATCGTGCCGGGAGTTCACAAGGAATAATACTCACTGGTTGAACTTGGCACGTAAGGTGCGGATCACCTCCATCCAATCGGCATGTAAGGTTAAGCTTCGGCGAGGGGCGCAGCTGATGGAGTGCTTGCTGTCGAGCTGAACATCGAGAGGATCGTATACGTGGCAGCCAGGGCTAATGGTGATCCTGATGCTGTACGCAAAGGTAGCCTCATCGCCGCGGGTGGCCACATCAGCTGGCACCTTCGTCTCTGATTCGTAGAGCTCGAAGCAAATCTGCGAGAGATAGTCCAGTTCAGGGATGGTGCTCCGCTTGATTTTCGTCTCAAGGCCACCCTCCAGAATGGTGTTGAGTAACGTGTAGATGTGAGACTCCTTGGTGAAGTAGAAGAAAGACTTGGCATCATTGGAGGCTTGCATCTCCTCGAGGTCCTGAACAATCTCCTTCAAGAGGGGTAGCGATGTCAAAAGACCAATCTCGAGCTTCTCCGTATCAGAGATGCCGTACTCCTGCGGGCAGATGAAGTCAAACAGCATTTTGGCCAACTGGTACAACTCCCGCAGCGGCTCAAACCTGGCGTCTGTCTTGGCCTTGGATTGTGTGTTGCCCTTGTATAGGTGGAAGTACTGTTCCGGCGGGGCGCCCTCGCCGACATGACGTATGCCATTGAGGAAGGATCGTCGACGGAAGATGCGACGAACTGAACTCGAGCTCTTGTTGCCTTCGGCGGTCTTGTCGGATTTGTCCAGTATATCCCGCCTATCCTCTCGCGAGTCTTGCGATACTTTGGCTTCTTCCGGTTCCTTGCCAGCAGATCTGCCTTCCTTGCCCTCCTTGATACTGCCTTCTTTGAAGCTGCTCTCTTTGCTGTCTTTGTTGTCCTTGATACCGTACTCCTCCTCGAGCATCTGCTTTGGTGGCGTGAACACCCACTCGAGAAACTGGCGGTTGTGCAAGGCGTCAAACTTCATGGTATCGTAGAGCTCGGAGATTTTGCTAGGATCAACCTTCTCCCCATCACAGAACTCTTGGAAGAGCTTCTCCCAGCGTTCTCTGAACAGCTCTGCATCTTCACCGCAACACCAACGGGCTTGTATGTTGTTAATCCCATTGGCTTGGGACAGGGCGGACGACATGGAGCCAGCCGATGACTCGCCTGGCTGGCTCTTGTCTATGCTAGGGTTGGATATGGCATTGAGAGAGTTGACGGCTCCACTATATAGTTTGCCAAAATTGTGCTGCATCACGCGCCGATGGAAGTTCATTAGCTGAACGACCCGCGTCTGAACTTCGGAAGGCTCAGGCATCTTGTCCGGCCAGGCGAATTGCGATGGTCGCTCATTTCCCTTGCGTAGTAGACCCTTGAGCTTCTTCTTGACCTTGTCCATTTCGTCCTTGGCTGCGTTTGAGTCATCCAAAAGGTCTTTGCGAATCGTAATGAAGTCATCAGGGAGATCCTTCCGGCCCAAGAACGAAGAAGTCCAGATCTGCGCGCTGGTCGTCACCCGTCGTTCTGAGCTGCTGTACACATGGACCTCGTCCAGTACGTCGCGGTTCAGCAGCATGAAATCATTGCGCATATTTTCGCCCAGTTCCTGTGCCTGGTACCTGGCGGAGTGCGTGGGCTCGCCGCCCCACTTGACAATAAGCTGGAGCTTGTCCAGGACCAGACTTTCCTCTGCGGCCGTAATGCGGGACATGGTTACCCCTGAGAGCGAGTCGTGGCGTTTGGGCGTTGTCCTCGTTGCTGGATCGGTCTTGGATGGACTTTCATCCGTCTTTTCAGGGAACTTAGCTTCCACACCCTCCTTGAGAATCTGGGCAACCTCTTCAGGAGGCACAACTTCATCGGTGGCCTTCTTGCGGAACATGGGCTTGATCTGAACCTTGGTTCCTGCCCAGCCACCCTTCTTGACCAACGCATTCCGCAGAGATTTGAGCTTGTTCGGGTCCTCAATGCCTTGGGTCACTGCAACATCCACTGCGTGGATGACGCTGGCCAAGGCTGCTTCTCCTATCAGGAGAACCTCTTCCTGATGGCCCTTGAGCAGTTCAATGAAGGGTGCCGTGTGGAACGTGAACTTGTACTTCTGCTTGGGTGTGCGATCTGCATGTCGGATAACAGAAACGATGCCCTTGAGCTTCCAAGAATGTTTCGGTGGTGGTGGTGGTGGTGGAGCCGGTGCCTCTTCTGGCTCGGGTGCAGCATCACCCTTCAAGGAGGCAGCAGCGGAAGCTAGTGCTGATGGTGTCGCCGACGGCACACTGCCCGGGCCAGTCTCAACAAGGGGTGGCGGTGGCGGCAGGGACGAGGGGCTCGAGCCAAGGCTCATTGCGCCCGAGGTCGCCGCACTCTCTGACTTGGTGGTCAACGTTGATGGGGGAGGACGGAGCTCGTCAGTCTTGGGCTCCAGCAACCCCTTTTCCGCCGACTGACTGGCGGGCAGCTGCCCAGTTGATTTCGTAATGGGCAGCGCAGGAACGGACGCTTGGCCATTTTCCTTCTCTTTGCCTCGCAGAGCCAGCGGGTCGATCACATCCGAGAAAGCGGGTGAAGGCATGGGAGGCGTCACACCGCCTCTTCGTAATCTCTCCTTGACAAACAAATCTTTGAGAATCTTCGCAGATTGCTCGTAGTAGTCATCATTGTCCTTGACAAAACTCCAACCGTTGACATCGATAACGTAGCTTTTGTCATCGGCTCGCAGGAAGTCAAAACCACAGACCCGTTGACCGAAGGATGTTGAAATTTTGCTGGCGATGTCCCTTTCTTCAGGGTTGAGCGCAGTGACATAACGTACTTCCTTTCCATGAGTGTTGCGTCGGACGACGCCGTCAACAACGGGGGACTTCCTGGTTTCGGCATGACAATAGTTGGGTCCAACTGTGTAAGCCTTGACATCCTCGGCGTTCTCAACTCGCATGAACTTTTCGTACAAGTAGCTGTTCTCCGGTTCAAGAATGGCGCGCGGAACGTTCAGTTCCGGGTCGTACTCTGAGCTCTTGTTGCCGATTTTGCGGAACAGTCTCCGTGCGCCTCCTCCACTTGATTTGGGGAAGTAGATGATGATGTTATGGTCTTCACCGCTGACTGGCTTCTCAACAAAGGGTTTTTTGAGGAGAGCACCGTCGACGCTAAGTATATCATCATCATCGAGGAGCTCGACCTTGTGGGGCGCGCATCTCCAACGAGGCTCGTCGGGATCAAAATCAACACCAGAGACGTCCTTGATGTATTTCGCAATGTCGGGCGTTAACATACTGGGACCACCATCCCGATTGACCTCAAGTCGCTTGGGTGTTGGAACTCCGATACTGTCAAGTAAGTGCAAACAAAGGCGGCGGTCCCACAAGAGTTTCTGCATTGGTAAATCATTGACACAGAACGGTTTCCTGGCCTTGACGTATGAGATGGCCTTATCGAGGGGGAAACCATCGGAGTAGAACGAAATGAGATAGTCACTAGGTCAGACTTGCATCAGCATGAAATTCGACAACTCACGTCACGGTGTGGTCTATCGACGACCATCAGGTTCCAACAAGGGGAGGTCTTACCACATGGGCCAATTTTCGAAGTCTGATATTGTGCACTGGTCAGCCAATCCTTTTCGTTGGACTTCCTAGACATCCATTCCAGGGGTCCATACCTTCGTCAAGGATGACCTTGTCACCGAACACAACAACATCGAATTCCCTATTGGCGATCAAGCGGTTCAAGATGTTCCGACTGGGCTTGCTTCTCGCCTTCACGTCTAAGGCACAGATGCCGATAACACCCCACGGCGCGGGCTTGGCTGGAGGGGGATTAGACGCTGCACTGACACGTTGGTAGCTACTTATGTCAGACTGACCCTCTTCTCTTTCTTTGTGATACGGCCCCCTATCGCTGCTTGGGCTGTGGCTGCTGGCCGCTGTGCTCCCGCTGAACCTTCTCTTGGCCCGGCTCCTGGACCTAGTTGGTTGCGATCTGATGGTCGAGTCGGTGCGGACTGGGGCTGGTGTGCGCTTCATGACATCAAGGGTTTCGCGGGGGGCTAGGTGCTGGTTTGTAGAGGATGTCATAACGGTAATGTTGGACAGTTCTGGGTTCGGAGGCACAGAGCCAGCGACTGGCTTGCCGGAAGACATGATGCCGGAGACTGACCTAGGGGCGGCACCCGTCTCGGATCCAGCGGCAGATGCAGCAGAGCTCGAAGCGACGCCGCGGGCAGAGGCAAGAGAATACACTGATGATATGGAGGCGCGCTTAATGTCGGAGTCGGTGAAGGACGATCTCGTCGTGAGGGGCCGATCGGGCTGGAACGTCGAAGTCGAGGAGGATATGCCAAGTCCGGACCGTGTCACATCAAGATCTGGATTGGGGCTCTTTTGGGCTATGTCGCTCGCAAAGGATTCGGAGTCGATCCCGGCTTCGACAGACTTGTTGGAATCGCGGCGGCTACGACAGAGAGACGAACGAGGGCTTCTGAGGGGATTCGAGGAAGCAGCACCGGACGTTTGTGAAGGAGCAGGCGGGGGCGGCATAGACAGACTGGCAGGATCTGCGTGTGCGTCTGTGGTTCCTGGCTCGGCGTGACGGCTTTTCCTACTGAGGGCTGTAGCTGTGCCCGAAGCGAAGGACGAGAGGGTGTGGGAAAGAGAGGCAGAGCGTTTGGAGCGGTCGCGAGGGCGTTGCACCGGCGTCGTGGCAGCCGGTGTCGGCGTCGGGGTGGTCGAAGTCGACAAGGTCGATGGTGCACCCACAGACGAGGCCAAGGTCGCAGAAGAGGCCGAGGTCAATACTGACGACGATGCGGTAAGGGAGCTTGAAAGAGTCGAGAGCGTCCGGGGTGGGGATGCAGATGTGGATGATGTGGATGTGGATGTGGTTTGGAACTGGGACAGGCTCGAAGAATTGTTCACGGCCCGCCCTGTGCAAGGAGCCTGCTGGTCCATTTTCCTGTCGCTTCGGGTCGACGGCCGCCGGGCCAAGACGCAAAAGTCGAGTAACTCTGACAAGGCCGACCGACTGTCAAGCTTTGGGCCGCCGCTTTGTTCGTTGGTGTCTTTTGAGCCCCGCCCCGCTTCAACTAGGATGCTTTGCACAGCGATAGGTCACCGGCAAGTCGGAATTGGCTCCCCTTGTGTCATGACACATGGGACAGGAGGGAAAGAGAAAGTTCACAAAATGCCAATTGCCAGTTGAGGCTCTGCCTGTATTCGTTGTTTACTGCTGCAGGTCCAGCAAGCAAAGGATGAACCAAGGGATCGGAAGAGGGGGGGAGGGGGCAAGGTCTAGAATCCAGGAACTTCGCCAAGCAGGGATCTGCAGTGAGGCCTGTGATAGGTGCGAAGTATGCCCCTCCGACCAGCTCTGGCCCTCGTGGTTTCTACTATGTATCGACACTTCCCACCTTGAATCAGAAACTGGTGAGAAATTAAGCGTGGCACTGCCCCATTCCGTGTGACGGCATTGTCCCTGTCCCTATATTTTCTTGTGGGTGGCAGCAGCAACAAGTAAGGTTATCAAAACTATGAAGGGGGCAAATGCGACCTCATGCAGGCAGTGTGACGATGATCTCATCAGCCAAGACGTCAATCCGATTGCCAGGATATGAGACACCGAAAGCGGCCTTCAAACCATGTATGCATGCATCTAAGCAGTTTGGAAGGGTCGGTGAATGCTATTTTCCATCATGGTCGCGTGACGTGCAAACATGGGGCCCAGCTCGCAGCCCAGCCCTCTAGAAGCAGTTGAAAGAGCATAAACAAGATAAATCGTATTGGCAATTCCACTTCGCATGCTCATGATGCAAGGCACTCGAGTTGTTCACGCAGCACTGCTGGATCCGGATTAGCTAACAAGGTCAGCTCCAAAAAGAAGCATGCACATAAAGGCTTATGAGACATATCAAGCTAAGCAGTACGTTTAGAGACCCACGTTACAGCTACATGGCAAGGAGGTACCTCAGCTCAAAGGGAGCCAAAGATTCACAGCCAGAGTACCTACTTGTTTCCAAATACCCCACCTACCACTCCATATGGTGTGGCACAGTCAACTACGCCAAAGTCGTCCAGCCACATGTGGCATGATAAGATAAGGAGTAGAAAAAAATACTGGACATTGTCTTGCGAGTGCCTCCAAAGCCCAATTCGTCGCGAACGAAATGCCATTGCCCATACGGCAAATAACCCTATAGCTTGCCCCGACGATGCCTCACTCGGACAGCGACGGCCCTCTGAGCAAGAGGCAGAAGCTCAATGTTGCCGCCAAAGATGTGGCCACTTCAGAACAGGCGTCACGCATTTTTGCCCCCTTCAGAGTATGCTTTCAAGCTCCTTTCACTTTTGCGCACGACAGACACCCTAACACATTGCAGACAGTCGGCCTGGTCTCTCCTACCAATGTCCCATTCACCTCGATACCCCTCGGAAAGACCACCTATCAAGTGACCACCTCTGTTGGCCGAGCATTGCAGACTTACGACTTGAAGAGGGGCCTTAATCTCGTCTTCGTCACGCGCCCTCAGACCCCCGCCGACATCACCGCCACATGTGCCTGGAAGGAAAAGGTTTTCGTCGCATGGGGCGACCGAAGCCGAGGAGAAGACCAAGGCCTGTGGGCCTTCCATCGCGGTCGAAGGTCCGAAGAACTGGAGCTTCCCGCTGATCTCGACGAACCCATCAAGCAGATCTTGATCTTTGGTTCCTGGATGGTCGGATGCGCGACCACGAGGCTCGAAATCTGGAAGACCTCAACGTTGGAACATTACACGACGCTTCACACCCTAGCCACCAAGAAGGGCGATAACGAGATCACCGGAGGTGTCACCAACATGCCTACATACCTCAACAAAATTTTTGTCGGCCGCAAGGATGGCTGGGTGGAGATATGGAACGTGAGCACCGGCAAGCTCATCTATACTATCCTTCCACCCTCGCCCGACTGTGGCTCGGTCACCTGCTTGCAACCTTCTCCGGCGCTGTCTCTTCTCGCCATTGCTTATTCGAAGGGCCCGCTAGTCGTCCACAATATCCTTACCGACAAATCGATCATTCAAGTCAATGCCGGCAACGAATATGAACCCGTTAATGCAATCTCGTTCCGCACCGACGGTATGGGCGCAGGCCACGATGGACGTAAAGACGGTGTCATGGCCACCGCCACTGCTGCCACTGGCGATGTCACTTTCTGGGATCTGAACCACGGTGGCAGAGTCATGGGTGTGCTGCGTAGCGCCCACAACCCTCCGGTCGAGGAAGGAGCCAAGGTCCGTGGCGGCGTGAGCAAGATTGAGTTTTTATCCGGCCAGCCCGTCATTGTGACGAGCGGTATGGACAACTCGCTCAAAACCTGGATGTTTGACGAGTCCCCCTTCTCTCCGATCCCTCGAATCCTTCACCAGCGAAGTGGTCATGCGGCGCCCGTCAAGTGCCTGCAGTTCCTGCCCACTGACTTTGACGGCGCGGAAGCCGGAAACAAATGGCTGCTCAGTGGTGGCCAGGATCGAAGCCTGTGGGGTTGGAGTCTGCGACGCGACGGCCAGAGTACGGAACTGAGCCAAGGCAATATTCGCAAGCAAGCCAAGAAGCACGGGATCCTGTCAACGCGAGCCTTGGCCCATGGCCCTACTACAAGTCTAGAGGATCTCAAGGCGCCGGAAATCACTTGCATTGCAAGCTCGCTCAACCGCGACGGTGGCATTGGAGCCATTCCCGGCAAGCAGCCTATCTGGCAGAAGCGCAGGGACAACAAGGCACAAAGGCTCGACGCCGAGATCAGTGGCATGACGGGCTGGGAGAGCGTTGTTACGGCTCACGTTGACGATTCATTCGCCCGCACTTGGTTCTGGGGTCGAAAGAAGGCTGGCCGCTGGGCGTTCCCCACGGGCGATGGTGCTCACGTCTCGACGGTCGCCATCAGCCCCTGTGGCACGTTTGCTCTGGTCGGTTCCGTCGAAGGTGGCATTGACATGTACAACCTTCAGTCCGGCATCCACCGACAACGCTTTCCGGCAAAGCTTACTCCCGCACAGGCGCGAGAGATCAGGATCCAGCAGCTCAAAACAGGCGACGACTCGATCCAGGTTGCCGGCGGAGGCTTTTTGCAAGGAACAGGCCGCCACATCAAAGCTGTCACCGGCATCATTGTTGATTCCATGAACAAGCACATTGTCTCCTGTTCCCTGGATGGCAAGATCAAGTTCTGGGACTTTTTGACGGGCAGGCTGCTTCAGCAAATCGATTGGGCACCAATGGTCGGCATAACCGGAGGACGTTACCACGCCGGTAACGATTTGCTTGTGTTCGCCTGTGACGACCTTTCCATCCGAGTTGTGGATCTCGAGACCAAGAAAACAATCCGCGAGTTCTGGGGTTGTGAGGGCAAGATCAACGACTTCTGCTTCTCAAATGACGGCCGCTGGGTTATTGCCGCATCCGACGACTCGGTGATCAGAGTCTGGGATCTCCCCACAAGCCATCTGATTGACGCCATTCGCCTGGAAAAGCCTTGCACCGCCCTGGCCATGTCCAGCACCGGCGAGTTCTTGGCGGCTACTGTCCAGGGTGAGCTCGGTGTGACGCTTTGGACAAACAAAACCCTGTACAAACATGTTCCGACGAGACAAATTTCCGAGAAGGAGGTGGGCACAACGACTATGCCGACCGCGTCAGGCGAAGGCAGCAAGGGCCTTGTCGAGGCAGCATTTGATGACGAGGCCGAGCCCGAAGAAGACGATCCTACCGTGGCACCGGCGATCGATCAACTCAGTTCTGACATGATGACCCTGAGTTTGGTGCCGAAGAGCCGCTGGCAGACATTGCTCCACCTCGACCTCATCAAGCAACGTAACAAGCCCACCGAGGCTCCCAAGGTGCCGGAGAAGGCGCCCTTCTTCCTTCCCTCGACCAGCGGCGGCAAGCCTGCGCCTGCCCTCGAGGGTGCGGCAGACACGGCACCCGAATCCACGTCCCGGATCACGAAGCACGAGCTTGGACGCGTGCAGGAGATCTTCACCAGTAGGCTGATGGATGGCGCCGTCTCCGGAGACTGTAAGCTTACACGTCTTCTCTCTCTTGAAGAAATTGACATACTGACCTGGTTGCAGACGTTGACTTCATCGAACACTTGAAATCGTTATCTCCTTCAACGGCAGACCTCGAGCTCCGCTCCCTGTCAATTGGTGACATGAGCGGCAACGAAACCAACGGTTTGGTACACTTCATCAAGGCTTTGACAAGCCGTCTCAAGTCCCGTCGGGACTATGAGCTGACGCAGGCGTGGATGACTGTATTCCTGAGGCTGCACTTTGACATTGTCATGGAGAACGAGGCGTCGCTGGCGGCGCTGCAAGAGTGGAAGGTCATGCAGGAAAGCGAGTGCGCTCGCTTGGATGGGCTGGTTGGGTACTGCAGTGGTGTCGTGGGTTTCCTGAGGAGTCCGAGGACATAGCGGATCGTACATTGAATCTAAAGCGTATTTTCTCAAGCACTGTTGACTCTTGATTACGTCCATGCTGACCTGATGTTCTTTTGACTTGAGATGAAGCACCTATAAAGTATACACCCTGATCTTATGACTAGTGAACGCTAATGCTGCGCACTGCCTGAGGAAGGAGATCTATCCTGGAGCGCCTGTTGCATTTCACTTCGTTGTCGAGATTCAAGGGTCTTCCTGCCATGAAGGTTCACCATTTTCTTCAGCCTTCATGTTCCAAACAACCGGGGTTCCAAATGTCAAGGGTCAGAGTAAACCCTGGAAGCTGTAGGAGAGTGGTCACCAAGATTCTGCTCTCGGTGAAAGGTTTGTTTTCGTTACGCCTGGTCTTGAAGACGTACAGCACACAGCACAGAAGAACGCGTTGTCGTCGGCCGCCGGGTAAACAAGCCCATGGCACGCACCATTCCTGCCAAACATGAAAATTATCACGAGAAGAGTGTAAGGCATTGTGACTATATTTATCTTGGCTGGTCGCTCTCCCGTTGCGGACAATTTTCCGGCGCCTGTGTTCATGAGAGGCACCTCGAGATGCATGCAGCCCAACAAGCACAGCCAACTTTCCTGATTCACCAGCGCAAAAAACGCGATAGACCTGGTGGTCTTTCCCCTTCACTCATGCTCTACACTCTATACACTTCTACGGTTCACGCCGTGCGTCTTTGGCTTTCCTACATCTCCGCCCACCAATCGACAGAGAGATATCGTCGATTCACCTGTGCACGAGCAAGATGAAATCTCACGTGAAATACCTTTATCAACTTGAATATTCCTAATGGTGAGTATTTGCTCATAAATATCTTCTCAGCTGGCCCACCACTTGCATGGCAGCGTCATAGCCATGAGGTCTATTTTGGGGTAATCTATTCTCTTATGCGGTTGAGATTGCGTCCGTTCGGTAATCCCTGCTGGTGATGAATAAGGGCCCATTCAGAAACCTGACGAGGAAGGGTCAGTTTTATTTTTCGCGGCGACCTACTCCGATGTCTTTGAGTCGTCTCAATCTTCCAGCCCCGAATGGCATTTGCATCGTTTAAGCATGCTCACAGTGTTTGCACCTCGCGTGAACAAACACACAACAGGGGACATTCATTTTATGTCATCATGTACATTATTGTATATTTTAATTACATTCCGCAAATCGTCATGTTCGTGAATATGTGCAAGCGTCAAGTGTATACAAAACGGCTTCTGCATAAATAGCAGATTTACCGAATCTCCAGGCGCAGCGCGTCGTACTGCACGTAGAGAGCCTGCGTCAGGAGAGCGGGCTCGTAGTTGGTGGCACCGTAGGGCAAGCTGAGGACGATCTCGTTCTCGCCAGCCTTGAGCATGCTGGGGTGGAAGCTGAACTTGTTGCCGACCTGGTAGCAGACGACGGCAGAGCGGACAGCGCAAGAGCTGCTGTGGTGGTAACTGGGCAATGTTAGCCAATTGTGAAGACCCCAATGAGGAAGGCATGGTGAACTTACGGGATGACCCAGGGCTTCAGGTCCTGGCCGTTCACGTTGACCGTGTAAGCCAGGTTGGCGTGAGGCTCGCTGGCGTTGAAGACATCAGTGTTACCCGCAGCGGTCTTGGCGCCGGCGAGCTGCACGGTGAAGGTGGCCTCCCTCTTGCGCCTGACCTGCGCCTCCTCGAGATCGAAGACAATGGTCCAGTTGTTGACGTTGCCGTCTCCCAGGTACATGTCCTTGCGAACCGAGTTGCCACGGCCTCCGAAAACGCTCCAGTGGACGTAGTTGAGGTCCTTGGCGGGGTCGCTCTCGCCAACCTTGTACCTGACACCATCAGGGAACTCGGAGGGGAAGTCGTAAGCGGCCCAGTAGATGAGGTGCTCAGCAGGCTGCCTCGGCTTGGACAGGTCCTTCTCGAAGCCGTGGCGGTACTCGCCAGAGCTCCTGTCAGGGGTACCAATGCGGAAGATCTCAGTACCGGCGTTCTCCTCGCGCCAGCGTGCGTGGGTGGTTCGGATGCGGCCACCGACCTCGATCTTGACATCGTCCTTGATGTACTGACCGAAGATGCCCTCGGCGTAAATGGTGAGACGGTAGGTTCCGGCCTTGACCATGGGAATGGTGGCATCACCCGACTCGCTAACCTCAGTCCAGTACTGGTAGGCCTTGGTGTCGAAAACGTTATCCTGGAAGTACACGCCGTTCTGAGAGAGGACAGCGATGGGCTTCTTGGCGCCCTTGGGAAGATCAACGTGCAGCTTCCAAGTCGTGCGGCCCTTGGTAGTCACATAGTTGGGGACGAGGGGGGCGATGGCGTCGTAGAACTCAGAGTTCCACTCGGGATCGGCGTACTGGGCGGCATCGGCGTGCAGCTCCTTGATGTCGGTGCCGGCAGGTCCCTTGTTGAAGTGGTAGTAGTAAGGGCCAAAGGTGCGGTCGAAGCCAGAGGTGATGTTGGGGGTTTGGTTGCCGTGGTGGTTGGAGGAGATGTAGTTGTAGACAATACCGTCCACGGTGAGGTCGGAGAAGAGAGGGCCGCCGAACAGGGTGTCCCTGGTGTTCATGACCATCCAGGCACCAAAGGTAGAGCCGTCAGCGGTCTTGCTGCCATCGGCGAACATGCCGTGGGCCTTGTGGTTCTCCCAGGTGGACTGGAAGGTGTACTTGGTGAAGTATTCGGAGAACTCCTTGACGTAAGGGTCGTTGGGAGTCGCGCTGAGGTCCCAGGTAGCGTCCTGAACGACAACCTGCTTGGCGACACCGTCCTTGCTGGGCAGGGGGCCGTATTGTTCAGGGTTCGTGAGAAGATGAGTCCACATCTCCGTGTTGGGACGGAACAGGGTGCGAAGCTCCTGCAGGTTGCGCAGGAAGGGCGTCGTCTCGTTGTGGTAGGCGACGCGGCTGAACATGTGAAGACCGGTCTCCCCCTCGCGCAGGAAAATGTATTGCTCGAGGACCTGGCCGGTGGCGGGGAAGGTGTCGGACATCTTGAAGCCGCCGTACTTGGTTCCCGTGGCATCCTCGCCAGAGTAGAGGGCCAGCGTAGGTCGATCACGACCAGGGGTCCAGAAACCCGCGGGTGTGCAGTAACAGTCGAGGTAGGGGCCTCGACCGATGCTGCCGGTGGCGGGACCGAGGAGGTCTTGGCCGTCGAGCGTCAGATCGACAATGATACCGCCAGTCTTGGTGACCGTGGCATTGAGACGGTCGTTGGCGATGATGTAGGAGTTGGACGTCTCTGTCGTTTGGAGGACAGCGGCAACCATCTGGGCCATGCCAGCCATGGCGGCAAGGCGAGACAGCATCATCTTCATGGCGACGTTGTACGTTCGGGGCCGAACTGATCAGGACGAGTAGGTGGCTGGAGAAGACTGTCCCGGGCGGTTGGTAGACCAGAAACAGGAGAAGCCAATGCCAGACGACAGCGTCGCGCGCGCAGTATTTATGGCGAAGGGCAATGAGCGAACGGTAGCAGCCGGAGGGTGTGCCTGTGATGCACTCCCCGTGTTCTCCCCACAGTCCAATTTGCGCTGATCATGGGGAACGCGGGGAATGAACGCCCCCTGATGCCTGGGGAAGGCTAGCATGGGCAGCGTGAAGTCCTCGCCACGGGTTCATGTCGACCGAGGGCCAAGCTACCCCAATATCGACGACCATGCCGGAACGGGTGGCTGGACAAAAACGAGGGACAATGATTGGCACGACTTCGCCCCAGCGTCACTATCGCTAAGATGAGCCGTGGGGTCAAATGCCGGCGGTTGAAGAGTAGTTGCACTCCGAATGGGGCTATGAGGGCGACAATCTGCCGGTCTTCGGCAGAAATGCGGCCGACAGTGAGGAGCAGACTCGACGCCATCGCGGACAATCTGCGCAATGCAGGCATCTTGGCCGACGCGGGCGAGGGCTGGCCACTCTCGAATCGGCGCAAATGCTGTCGAGCTCGGGGTTGACAATTTCCGCGTATGGTAAGTGCATGACTCGGGCAGCACTGAGATGAAGGCCCTGGCAGCAGGCGACACCATGAAAACCACGTGTGCATCGGCAGGACGGCATGCACCATTGACACGAGGGCGCGAGGAGGCGACGATCAGAGGAGCCATCCAGCAGCTGGCATGCGTGGTCCCTGGGCCGTTCTTCCGACCCAGCAGTTTCCTCGGGCGCACCATGAGTGGAAAGACGAGCATGGCGGCGATTCCAGACGAACGGTTCCTGGAAGCGTTGCCGTGGAACTGAGGGGAAGCGGGGAGAGGCGGGGAGGCGGGGATCCCATTTCTCCCACTATCGATTTGCTTGAGGGGCCAGATCCAAACAAGGCGAGCTGTTCATCGTCACCGATTGTTGTTCTAGGTTTCGTCCCAAGTCAGGCTTCATCCCAGGTTCGTTTGGACCGCCCCAGTCAGAAGGACTAATCTTACGTCCCGAGCAAGGTCTGCGGGCACCAGACGTTTACAACGGAAGGCGGGCAGATCTGCAAATGCTGTCTGATCGGAGTCTTTGACAATGGCCAGAACGAGGAGCTTTGATCGTGTAGGCAAGCCTGGTTGTTCTCGGGCCCAGCCGATATTACGTAGCATGTACCTGGACGATCACTTCGGTCGATGTTTCCTTGACACATGCCTGTCGTCGGTATGCTGGGTTACATTGATGGTTTCGTTGTTTGACGGATCCCTTGTTCCTCAAATGAGATCACAGTTGGGGACAGGGTTGGGAGCAAAAGATAAGTGCTCATCCCGCATGGCTGGTGCCTCGATCAAGGTCGAGTAGAGAAAGGCTCTGCTGGTCCGAGTGGTCGGGGAGTATGAACCGTAGGACGAGTCCTGGTTGCCGTCCAGACACACGGATGTTCGAGGCTCTCTCCTCAAGGGAGCACATGTATTAGAGAGACAGGGAAATGGGTAACTTGGTAGCCAAGACAGGCGGCTATGCGGTTGAGTGATTCTATCAGTGGGAAAGATGGAAATAGCGAAGCAGTAAAGGGAATAAGCTTCTATACAGAGATTGATTCTACTTATCAGAGTTCTGACTAAGCGTGAAGGCAGCCTTGGCAGCTCCCTCCCCTTCTTACTCAGCAAGGCCTCTGGTGGATCCCTCCGATCACAATGGAGTGCTTGCATCACAGCACAGCACCGCACAGCAAAACAGAGCACACACCAGAGCACACACCAGAGCACAGCAGATGGATGGATCTCCCTCCCTTCACGGACATCTGCGACATACTAATGGGAAAATATAGCCTTGGTCTCCACCCTTGGCTATCCTGTCTTGTCTGCATTGGGCGACTTGATCGCGCAGCCGCCAGCTGGGGCTCTTTTTCTGCCTGTACACCTCGAGCGCTTCAGGGGCTGAGACGGCGCAAAGCATGACTTCCAATCTCGCCCTGAAACAAGGCCAGAACCAGTCAACCGCCCTCTCGATTTTCCCTGCCGCCATTCCAGCCAACCACCACTATCCGCGGCCCCAATCTATAACCCACAACCGCGCCTGGCTGTGGTGTGTGATTCTCCTTTTGGGATGCCAGTCACTTTGGGGTAACATCAGTCACACATTCTGAGCCATAGCAGCGAGAAGAGAAGACCGTCGCTGTCGACCAACTCATGCATATCCCTGCAACGCGGAAGTCCGTACCAGCCCACCTCATGCGCTGGCTCGACCACAACTGGCTGTCATCCGCTGCCGTGATGGAGCTCGGCCTCCTTGGCTTGACTCCTGCCCAGAAAGCTGGGACAAGCTAGGAACCCTGTGAGGAGCCCTCCCGCCCAAAACCCGGCACATCATCCCTCCATACTTGGCCCTGATCTGTCCGAGGCCCTGTCCTCCGCGCATGTACATGGGATTGGGCATGAGCAGTGAGCAATAGCATGAACATGATGGACGGGAAGAACACGAGCGCCTCCCATTCCGAGGTCGGGGGGGTGTTCGTCCCTCTTTCGACCCCCGTCACCTCAGCTCATGCTCGAGCGCTGGCACAAGATGCTCGAGCTCCGTCTGGAGCCAACATCAAGCTCCCCATACCCCCTCGTCGGCCAGTGTCGACATGGTATAACTGCACGCGTCGCCACAGCCAGCGTCCGGCCCGCCGAGTTTGCTACTTTCTGACTCTGTTGCTTCTCTCCCTTGCTGCTAATGTCTACTCGCTTCCAAAACATACCTACAACCACATCTATTCGTCCTTGAATCATATTGAACCACAAAAGTTGCACGACACCCTCCAGTTCCTGAACAGTATGGTTGCCTGGGTTGGCGGTCTGGCTGCCCGAGCCGGCGCCGTCTTTTTAATGTCCAGCCGGCCAGATACGCAGCATGCGAACCTGACGACGTACACCATCAACTCTATGGCGGCTATCGATGCTCTCCAGAGCACATGGTACAATGTCCAAAGCGGCATCTGGGACAGGAAGTGGTGGAACAGCGCCAACATTTTCACAACCTTGGCTGATTTTGCAAGCATCGATGTCGTTGCTGCGAACGCGCTCAACATTGGGGGCATCATGAGGAACACGTTCGAACAAGCCCAAAAGGAAGCCATCACTTCCTTGAAACTCATCGACGACACTGGCCTCGTTACATCATCCTACACCATCTCCATGGTCGGTATGGAGGACGCTGCCACAGAAGTGGCCACCAAACTCATCGCTCGCCAGTTTCCTGGGTTCATCAACGAGTTTTATGACGACGAGGGATGGTGGGCACTGGCCCTTATTCGAGCTTTTGATGTCACGCGCGACCAAGGATACTTGGACATGGCCGCCAACATTTTTGACGACATGAAGACCGGCGGCAACACAAACTGTAATGGCGGCATCTACTGGAACAAGGAGCGAAAATACGTCAATGCCATCTCGAACGAACTTTATCTGAGTGTCGCCGCGTCCCTGGCTAACCGTATGCCGAATCGCCAGGCCTATCTGGATATTGCCGCAGCCCAGTGGGTCTGGTTCAAGGCCAGCGGTATGATCAACGAGAGGGGGACCATCAACGACGGACTGGACGGGTCGTGCCGGAACAATGGCCAGAACACCTGGTCCTACAACCAAGGCGTCATTCTTGGCGGTCTGGTCGAGCTCAACAAGGCCACTGGCGACGCCAACCTTCTCTCAGACGCTGCCATCATCGCCAAGGCCGCCATCAAGGAGCTCTCCGACGACAAGGGGATCCTCCATGATACGTGCGAACCCAACTGCGGCGCCGACGGCGAGCAGTTCAAGGGCATCTTTGTGCGAAATCTGCACTACCTGCATAAAGCCGCCCCCGACGCCGCGTATCGCAAATTCATCCTCAACAACGCGGACAGCAACTGGGCCCAGAACAGGGACGAGGCGAACAAGATGGGAGTCAACTGGGCCGGACCTATACAACGCGTGTCCGGTGGTACGCACAGCTCGGCACTCGACACCCTTGTTGGGGCCATGGCTGTCGTATGACGAAGTGCTTGGGCGGCGGGCGTAATACATAATAGGACACAGTATATGGCGTTGGTTGGGTAGATACAGGGTACACACATGGCTGGATGGTATGGGTTGGAGTGCGGGCGGCAAAAAGAACAACGGGCTGGGTTCACTGGATGGGCTACTTGATGAATAATGATAACAATATTGACGATCACTTTTGAGCGAATTCGCATCTTGTCAGGCGCTGCACTCAAGCTGTCTATCCTCCGGCGATCTGGTGTGGCTTTCCGTGGCTCGATTGCCGTAGCCACGCTGTAGCCGCAAGCTGACGCCATGGTGGCACACGCGGAGCGTGTAGTTCGGATGAAGATCCGCAACACGCGCACAGGCGGAAACAATCGTTCTTTGTCCAGGTCTGGAAACAGGCACACTCTGTTGCACGATGAGGCTGAACACCCCTTGGACGTGAAACAATATTCGTCATTTCCAGACCAAGATAGCTTGCGCGCGCAGTGACACTGCTCCGCACGCTTTACACAACATTGCAGCCGCTCGAGGTCCTGGCACTTTCTTCCGCCTGCAATGCACCCACATTTCATATGCGTTGTAGCGTCAGCAGCAAGTGTGCATGTCCATTCAACACTGCCACGTTTTTGGCCTGTCGTGGAACGAGAACTCATCCTGAGCTTGGGTCGTATTTCATGGGGGATGAGGTCGCCAGGAGCGGCGGCGAGAACACTTAAGCCATACTTGTGTGTTCAGAACAGTAAGAGGTAACAAGGCGGCGGAATTCATGAAGTTTGATTAACCGTCTATTAAATCTACACCGACGCCACGGAGCGCCTCCACAGCCCATTCAGGGAACTTGGTCTTGTCGCTATCGTACAAGTTGCCAAAGAATTGCCGTACGAAATCGGGATATCGATCTTCAATGATAGCCTGTCTCACGTTCCGCATGAGTTCCAGCTGATACCAAACGTTATGGATGGTCAGCAGGTGGGCGGCGACCGTTTCCTTGGCAGTGTTGTGGTTGATGAATGCCCTTGTGATACCGAGACCCCCTTCTCTGCAGCAGATACAACCGCAACCCTCCTCTATGGGCCCGAAATCGGTCGCATACTTCAGATTCCGAATGTTGAGAACGCCATGTTTAGTGATGGCATTGCCGAAACGAGCAGTGCGGGTGGGCCATACACAGTCGAACATGTCAGCGCCGAGCGCAACGCTGACGACGAGGTCTTCTGGATAGCCGATGCCCATGACGTACCGTGGCTTGAGGTCGGGTAGCATCTCGGCGCACGTCCGGACGACACGGCAGTAGTCGGCCTTGGCCTCGCCGCCACTGAGTCCGCCGATGGCGATGCCTGGGGTGTCCCGCGCAAGCATCTGCCTGCAGCACTCCCTTCGCATCTCGAGGTCCAGACCGCCCTGAATGATGCAGAACAGGTTCTGGGTTGTCGGGTTCTGGTGAGCTGCAATGCAGCGGTCGAGCCATCTCACGCTGCGTTCCATGGCCTCGCGCATACGCTCCTTGTCTGGGGACGTTGTAACGAGGACGTCGTCTAGCTGCATGATGATGTCGCTTCCGATGGTGTTTTGCAACGAGATTGAGTGTTCGGGCGTGAGAAGCATGGGTGACCCATCGTGTGGGCTGAGAAAGCGCACACCCTCCTCGGTGACGTTCGCCAGCTGAAGGAGACTAACCATTTGAAAGCCACCGCTGTCGGTAAGAATGTTGTGGTTCCATCCCTGTAGCTTGTGCGCACCGCCGACAGCAGCAAGGACATCTTGCCCAGGCTTGAGGCCCAGATGATAGGTGTTGTTCAGGCACAGGCGACACCCTGTCTCCTCGAGCTGCTCAGGGGTAAGTCCTTTGAGTGATGCCTGTGTCGCAACAGGCATGAACATGGGAAGCTGTACTGGTCCATGAGGGAGTGTCAAGTTTGATGCGCGAGCTCTTGTTGTCTGGTCTGAGCTGTTAGCAACGTCTCACACGGCGAGGTGGTTGGTTGGTGGGTATCCAGAAAACAGTGCCAGCGTCGAGGAGGAATTATTTCATACCGAACAGCGTGCGATCAGCTCAAACGTGAGGGCCGCTGAAGAGCTCACGTTGATGGAAGCCATTCTTCTTGTGGCCCACATGGAAGTCAAGAGTCCTGGGCTTGTTGTGAAGTGAAGGCAACTTCTACTCTCCCTGCCTACCTAAGGTAAGGTATGTTAGGTATCAAGGCATAGCTCTTGACTTTTAGGTGAGAAAAGGTCGAGGCAGGTACGGTACGCATGGGTCGCACATTTGAGAGGCCCGTGGTCGGTTTATTGGCAAGGGGGAGTAAAGTGGAGATGGCATGGCGGAACTGGCCAATGTTAGCGCGCCAGTCTGCTAGCTGGTAGTTTCCGCATCACTCCATTGGAAATTTCCCTCCACGCCCAAACGCCAACTCTAGCTCTGTCTTCAGACAACTTCGCAGCCTCGAGCCAGCATCACCATCGGCGCCGACTAGGGCCATGTCTGCTAGACTCTCGCCCGGAGGGGCTTTGCTCCGGTCGTCGCGTCTATTCTCCGTTCCGAAACCAATTCCTGGACCAAGTGCTGCAAGCGAGGATGCGGGATATGAGATCTCCCTTCGCAGGCCGACAGGCACATCGCCATACCCGACGCATCAATCCATCACGACACCCGAGAGCTCGAGGAGCCAAGGCGACTGGGGATTGAAGCGTAATTTGCCTCTCAAGAAGACCACCAAGTCGTCCACGCCATCCATTCACGTAAAGCACCTTGACTCGATCGAGAAGATCACCGACTACTCCTCCTCATCCCAGCACTCCATTACGCTGCAGAAGTTTCAGGAGCTCAATCTGCCTCTTACCGTGCCGACCCTGCCGAATCGCTATCGTGCCGTATCCCTTGGCACTACCTCGGTTTTCGAGGACGACCACGACGTTACTGCCGTCGGAGGAACTGGATCCGACAAGAGGTGGAAATTCGAGGGGCCATGGCTGGCCGGCTTGACTGAAGGACAATTCGAAAACTATGTGCAAAAGACCGTCCGTAACAGGCGTCAGGAGTTCCAAGCGTTCCTCCGAACGCGCTTGGCTTCCGATCTGACTGCCGCACGGCAGCAGGCGGCTCTCGACAAGGCCATCGAGGCTCCAGCGCCTGTGGTCGCCAAAGACGTCACCGAGGATCAGCTGACGGAATACATCCGCAAGCTGCGATCTGACCGTGTCACTCTCTTTGCCCTGATCAGCGAGTTCCTTGACCTTGCCCCGCTCAACCCCCCGAGCGCCATTGCCAACATGTCCGCTGGCACTCGGATCGAGTCCAAATCGCCCAACCCCTACGCCGAACGCGGCCCTCCGATCACTCACCCGTCCGGCGGTCTGTCGTACATTCGAACGAATGCTCATGCCGAAAACCATCCGCTGTACGGACCGCAGGCGAACCCTTCGCCTGTTTTGGCCCGGATCATGATTCCGAGGCAGATGTCCAAGCCCGCCAAGCTGGGTGTCGCAGGCTTCATCACGGACACGCCGCAGGGCGACTCGGCTTTCAACTACCGAAGCTACCGTGGCGGGAAGGCTCGTGTTTCTGGTATCGCCACATTTGACCCCGAGATCATGGGCGGCTCTAAGTGCTACGTGGAGCCCGTGTCGGCGAACATCAACTCCGCTGGCAAGCTCGTTCTCAAGGTCGACGAGGCCAGCGAGGAGGCGCAGATGATCAAGAAGGAGTTGATCGGCAAGGCTGAGATCTACAACAACAAGAATCCCAATGCTCATGCTCTAGAGTCTGAACCACGAACTCACTCCCAGCGCTTGGGTGGATATCGCAGCTCTCCATTGGGAAGACGAGATGGATCTCCTCTGATCAGAAGGCAACCCAAGCCAGGAAAGGTTCAGACCGGTAGCTCTCAGAGCTACGGCCTGGACAAATGAATGCACCTGATGGCTCCAGGCAATTGAAACGTCAATGTGCATGCGCATCCGTCTGGGGTTTTGGATTACCATCCCGGACGTGTACTACGAGATAGAACCCCTATGTATAGCAATGTAAGATGTCCAACAAGTCACGCGCCATGTAGCCCAATATTCCGGAGCTAAACTTAGAGATCTTACAAGTCAAATTGTGACGTGTATTGCTCTGGTAAAAGTGAACAGTGAGGACTGCCAGGGCTACGGCGTCTCGAGAGACATTGCCTTTAGTCGGCGCGGGTCAGGTCTGTGAGTGCGGTGCACTACAAGTTGCCGAAAATACCAACCCGATGCAGTACGGCGGGCTGTTTGGGATCTGTAGTCACGTGTCAGGCTTGAAGCATCCCCCCACTGCCCAAGCAACACAGCAAACGAGAACCCTAGGCCCACTTTTTGATTTTACCACACAAGTCCTTTCTCCCACTATACTTTTCTGCAACCGACTCTGACGAATTTCACGGCCTCATCACGACCGCACGACAACCACCGCACAACCACCCCCGTCCTTTGATCCTCAGCCGCCAAAATGGGTCGCGTTCGCACCAAGACCGTCAAGAAGTCCGCCAAGGTCATCATTGAGCGGTACTATCCCAAGCTCACCCTGGACTTCGAGACCAACAAGCGCATCTGCGATGAGATCGCCATCATCGCCTCCAAGCGCCTCCGCAACAAGGTCAGAAAGCGCCCCTCAAAAGAACTAGATTGCGCGAAGTACCGGGATTGACAGTTTTTGAACAACAGATTGCCGGCTACACTACGCACTTGATGAAGCGTATTCAGCGTGGCCCTGTCCGCGGTATCTCCTTCAAGCTCCAGGAGGAGGAGCGTGAGCGCAAGGATCAATACGTCCCCGAGGTCTCTGCTCTCGACTTCACCCAGAACTCCGAGAGCGGTCAGCTCGACGTCGACGTCGAGACCAAGGACCTCCTCAAGCACCTCGGCGTACGTCTCTACTCGTCACTACATGCGCGAGTGCGTCTTCGGCTAACCAGACATGCAGTTCGACGCCATCCCCGTCAACGTCATCCCCGTCTCCCAGGCCCAGGCCCCCGAGCGTGGTGGCCGCCGCTTCGGCGACCGCCCCCCTCGCCGCGATTAAGCGTTGTTTGTTACGATGGATGGAAAAACTGGTGGACGATACCAACTGGGATCAGGCATTCGGAATATTGCCGACAGCGTCTCGCGGACGGTAACACGGGCATACTAGAACTCAAAGAGAAGTTCATCCCCCACCAAGGTGTCGCTGATTCTGCTGGGCTCGCCCACAGATGACGCTTGATTGCCATTTGCTTCCCCATATGCCGTGATGTCGACGTCGGGCGTTACGAGTAGACAGCCCGGTCCTCACATGAGGTTATGGGATCTGTCAGACCTCATTTGGGCGTGTCGTCACGCCCAGCCGCGTGTGTGTCTGAAGTGTGACTTATGGGGTATCATTTTCGTGACGCAAGCTATCTGTGGGATGATTTATCCGTTGCCCTGCCCGCCGTAAGGAACATGGCGTGCGACTTTGCTACGCATCTTGCGCGTCCTCAATGGCTTCCTCGTGGGCTTTTGCCTTACCCCTGCCCGGCTTGTGACCCTCTATCAACATGTGCGCGGTTCTCTCGTGTTCGCTGTCTTCTTCGTCCGAATCGGGCTCAACGGGTGGCGCGACCTCTTTTTCACGAATTGTGAGAGTGACCGTCCCT
Source organism: Verticillium dahliae VdLs.17 (assembly GCF_000150675.1). Taxonomy (NCBI): domain Eukaryota; kingdom Fungi; phylum Ascomycota; class Sordariomycetes; order Glomerellales; family Plectosphaerellaceae; genus Verticillium; species Verticillium dahliae. The sequence goes on from NW_009276959.1 coordinate 89,009, forward strand.
GGAGCCGTCGCCGTGCCGTTGTCCCCACGCTCGAGAGCCAGCGCGGCCATGTCCTCCGTTGGTTTCCTGTCGTTCAACGTTAGGTGTCCGACCGCCTCAGTAGCCTGCGAGACGGGATCCTTTGTTGTGAACTGAGCTTCTCCCATGAGTTCAATCTCGATATCAGGGATGCCCGCTCGCTCCCACGCCGCTGTTTCGCTCAACTGAACCTTGACGTACAGAGCCCTCCTCTTGCAGTCTTGCGAGCACCACCTTTCCATCTCTTTCCTGTCCACGATGCCAAAGTCCTTGGACCCCACGTTCATGAGCTTCCATGGCCCGCCCCGCGAGGGTTGGGGCTTTGGCTTCGCGCACAGCGTGTACCCGCACAGCTTGTTGGCATTGCGCTCTTCGATCAGGTCTTCGAAATCACCGGGCTGGAACAGTCGCACGTGCGTCTTGAAGCCCGCGACGTCGGACGGCGCGGGGTCGGAGGCCGGGTGGCGACCCTGGGTCGCGGGGTATTCGGAGAGGAGGATGAGGCTGTCGAGGATCTGCGCCTCGAGGTCCTTGCGCTGCTGCAGGATGCGCGCGTGTTGGAGGGCCAGCTCCTTGGGGTCTTTTTTTCGAAATGTTGCTTCGGCGGGGCCGTCGGGGCCGTGGAGCGCTTGCTTGAGAATGCCCTTCAAGGGCTTAATGTCGGTGTCCATTGCGCGGTGTCGTTTTCAGGTCAGAGGACTTCCTTCGCTACGCTGCCGGAAGACTTCTTCGTCATTACGGTTGGTGTCTACAGAGGGTTTGGGGCTTGGCGCTGGTAGGCGTCTCGTCGGATTTTGCCATTGAAGGACCCAGAGCCCTGACGTAGAAGCTTGTCGAATCAACCATGACAATGTGGAGCCTCGAGGTTTGGTCAACTTCATATTTGGAGAGCTTGAATATCTCTCAACTGAGTGAATATGCATTTGTAGGGATGAACCTCCCCGCGTTTTAATGTACTGCTCAACAAGCTCTTTAATCCCTTTGACGCCGAAATTTGGCCTTAGTACTTTGTATGATCGACAGCTGAGTGGCAGAAAATAAAGCTCACCAATTGAATTAAAGGATATAGCGGGCAGTACATCTAGATGCCTGTACCGTACCTATATACTATAGGCATATTCGCTCTCAACTGCGTACAGAGCTTGTACCTACTGAGATCCACCTTAAAGCTCTTAAAGCAGGCGGTGATCAACGTATGTACTGAGGCCAAATTTCGGCGTCAAAGGGATAATGTGACTTGCACTACGAACCGGCCCAATTCTGGTAATCAGGCGGATTTTGCATTGCAGAGAACAGGCGTGTCTCCATAAGGCGTGCCAGCCACAAGATGACGCTATACCCTGTGCGCTGCTAGTATCCATGTCTCATTTGACATATGTCTGCGATGTTCGTGGCTTCCACGTTGAGGTGTTGTTCACAGTTTGACCTGGAAGACTCCTTCTACATCGTCACGGGATTTCATGCTCGCCAAGCCATTGTCTGCGTGCAGGGCACGGTGCACTTGATTGCATTACTAATTCTTGAACGTCCACAAGCCAACAGACCGCCACTCACGCTCCCCTCAATATATACGAGCTCCATACAAACGTATCCATGTCATATCCAGTGGCTTGGAAGGATCGCGGCAAGGTCCACAGTCGGTTTAGATCCATGCCATTCTGGGTGCTGATGTGTTGCTCCTGGCCAACTACAATGAACAAGCATGGCCAGCACAGGGCGGTACAGAAGTGATTCACATATCAAGATTATGGAAGTCTTGTTTTTATAAGCTTAACATTCCCATCTACTTGACTTTTGTATGCAACGCCTATCCTGCCTGTGAATTTTGAGGGGTTTCCCTTTCTAGAGCTCGAGACCAGCCTCGGCCACCTGAAGACCATACTATCAGAATGTTAGCACATGTTCCGGGACACACGGATTCGAGCTTTCCCACCTTCTTGAGGCGAATGGCAGCAATCGTGATGAAACCAGACTGTCAATGGTGTTAGTATTTGCAAAGAAACATGGCGCAGAGAGCATATACCGTCTCGGAAGGATCAAAGGTAGTGAGCGAGTCCATGGACGCGTCCTCCTCGGAGTAGAGCTTCTCCTGGGAAGTACGGCCAAGAACATATGCGTTGCCCTTGTAAAGACGAAGACGGACCTCGCCGTTGACCTGTTTTTCGAGTTAGAGGTCGCCAATTTATGGCATCCATTACCACAACTTACACGCTCCTGGGCGAAGTCGAGAGAAGCTTTCCCCGCCGTTAGTTTGTTTTCCTGAACATGGAAGTGACATCACTTACGCTGAAGGAACGCCCTCTCAGGGCTGAAGTACAAGCCGTTGTACAGAAGCTCCGACCACTGCTTGCTAAGGTTGTCGCGAAGGGAACGGACACGTCCATCAAGCACCCTCCCTAGTGTCAGCTGTGGAACCGTCGACCTGTGCTAGAGAAAACTCACAATCCTTCGATGCTAATGTGCGACAGGCGAAGCAAAGTCATCGCGGGTGAGTCGTCTGGGATCTGTCAGAGCCTGTCGTATCCGCAGAAGATAGGGATCTACATACAGCATCCACGGCTCTTGAGGCCGATGTAGCGGTTCTCAACGATGTCCTTCGTATGATATTAGCTTAGGATCTAGTACTCTGAGCCATGGAATACTGACAATGCGACCAATACCGTGCTGCTTGCCCAGATCGTTAAGGAGCTTGAAGATCTCGAGCGAGCCGGTGACAGTCTTCTCGGGGGTGACGACCTTAACAGGAAGACCCTTGTCGAAGTGAATGCTGATGTCGAGGGGTGTATCGGGTGCCTTCAGGGGGGAGTCGGTCCTGGTCCACATGTCTTCGGGGGGAGTAACATTGGGGTCCTCGAGCATGCCCGCCTGAGTCTAGTCAGCACTGATAATTGTGACTATGTCCCACTCATTCCCTACCTCATAAGAGCAGTGAGCTGCGAGCAAGTTAGCGGCAGTAGTGTCATCCGGACGAAGAGCTTGCTTACCAAGGTTGTCATCCATAGAGTAGGGCTTGGCCTTGGTGGAGGTGACGGGGATGCCTAAATCGTCTTAGCGGAACCCAGCAAGAGGCTGCCAGGCGAACTTACCCTTCTCGGCAGCGTAATCAAGAAGATCGTTGCGGCCCTGGAAGCGGTTGAAGAAGGTAGGATCGCGCCAAGGAGCAATGACTAAACACAGGTGTTTGATTAGACTTAGATCGATATTTTTGTGTGCAAGGGTTAGACAGGATCCGGACTATACCCTTGATCGCGGGGTTGATCGTGTAGTAAGCCAGCTAGACAAAGGCATCAGTATGCGTCGTAGTCGTTTGCGAAGTCATGGCAAGTCTGGGCCGCCTGCTCGTACCTCGAAGCGAACCTGGTCGTTACTATTGGGTTCATTAGCCAAATGCCCTCCTGTACAGACCCTCTCCAAGTGTGGAGCCAAGTAATAACTTACCCCTTTCCGGTGCAACCGTGAGAGACGTAATCGCATCCCTCTCGCGCGGCACTACCATAAGTCAGTACCAACCGGAATGAAGTACAGTCGGAGATTAATTACGCCTTCATCATCGCACGCGCGATGGCGGGACGAGCCAAGCTTGTCTGGACATATGTCAGTCTCTATGTATCCGCAGAGAATCGATCGAACGTACGCCGAGGAGATATTGGTCCTCGTAGATGGCATTGCAGGCGATAGCCTTCCAGCAGAACTCGCTGCGCTGATCAGTAAAAGATATCGAATATCATGTGTGCATGCCAACATACTCAACAAAGTTTTGTGTGATGTCCTCGATGATCATCTACATTCGTCAGGATTCTGCGCTCGATGTGGTTGGGGGAGTCTTGTCGTGTGCCGAAAGCAGCGTACCTTCTCAGCACCAATCTGGAGAGCTGCAATTATCGTCAGCATGCGTTATCTGCTTCGGCCTCATCGGGAGAACTAACCCTTCTTCTCGACGGCATCCCAGTCCTCCTCCTGACCGACATTGGCAAGGAAGCAGCTAGAAGATGTTAACAGCCGCTTCATCTTCTTCTATGGTGTATTGCGCAGCTCCAAGCTGCCCATGTAATAGAAGGCTGCTTACACGACGGAGTACTAAGACAGCGGTCAGCTCGCTCCCGACAATTTTGAACCCGTCGTACTTACATCCTGCTCAATGAGCCAGGCAAGAATGGTCGACGTGTCGAGCTACACTGGATTAGTATGGGAAGCACCATGGAGTTGGAATTGACCGTCGAAATTGATTCGAGATCGTGGTTCGAGAACGTACACCGCCAGAGTAGCTATCGCAAGTCAGTACATTGAACTTTGGATGCGGGGGCGGGGTAACCTACGCAAGGCAGACCTTTCCCTTAGAGCCAGCCATGGTGATGATGCTTTGGTGCTTCGGGTAGTAATATGTCGTCAGAGGAAGGATCTGAGTGAAGACGCAGGGTCAATTGATGGTGGCAGAGGGGATTCAATGGATAGAGGAGAGAAATGATTCAGACCGTGTTGGCTGGAGGAATAAAAGGTAAGGGTGCGTTGCGAGATCGGGTGTGGGTCCCTTAGGACAGCATGGTGGAAGAGGTACCAGAGACCCTTGGGCAGGTCTGCGGGCACTCAAGGTACCTTCCCGTCAGTACGCTTGTGAGTCACTGACACAGTCACACCCTAGCGAAGGATACCACGAAATTCTGGCGATACCTGCGTCCTCCACTATCGGCGCCAAAAAGATAAGAAGCCTAGAGAAATGGGAATCAGCAAGAATTTGCGCTTAAGGTATAGGGGTTCAAGTGTTGGTATATTAGTTAAGTAGCAGATACGAAAAAGGTAATTTCAGTGAACCTTCAATAGTGCATCTCCTCCCCTGATGCATAACCCCATTGTATTGCATTCCCAGACCTATCCTCCCAAGTAACTATATTCCAAAAGGCCGCCTACGGCCTTAACCTATATAATACTACCCATTTCCCTAATATATATAGTACTTAGTTTACGTCTATTTAATTACCTAAAGGTAAGAGCTTTAGTTCTCCTTATATATAGTCTTCTAAGTATATCCTTATTAGTATATATCGTGGGCGACGTAGGAGGTATAGGCAACGACTAAGGGTAGTGCTTATTTATAGGATAAAGAGATAATAATAAATAAGAGGAAGGGAGAGATAAAAGTAGTTATATCTCGAGAAGGAAATATCGGATCGAGAAATAGATTAAAGATTCTTATAGCCCTTAATAAGAGCTATAAAATAATATAGTTTTTATCTAGATTGAAAATAAGTAAGTAAAGGGTTTAATTTAAAAAGAAAGTTATAATTAATTAAGAAGAGTACTTAGATTAATCTTAATAGAAGTAAAGTATATCTTAGAAGGTATCTATTTATAGTAATTAAGAATAAGTAAATTAGATAGGAATTGCTATATATAGGAATTATAAGGAGTTAGAGTCTTATAATTACTCTAATAGCTTAAATAAAAGCTAAACTATAATAATATATATATTTTAAAATAGAGAAAAATCGTAGCTATTAATATATATTATAGTTAATATAGGAGGTAATAGTATATATCGTAATCGATATAGGAGGTATTAGGCAACGACTAAAGGTATAGCTTAATTATAGAATTAAGAGATAATAATAGATAAGAAGAAAGGAGAGATAAAAGTGGTTATATCTCTAGAAGGAGACGTTAAGTCGAGAAATAGATTAAAGATTCTTATAGCCTTTAATAAGAGCTATAAAATAGTATATTTTTCGTTTAGATCGAAGGTAAATAGGTAGAGGGGTAATTAAGAATAAGGTTATAATTAATTAAGAAAAGTACTTAAATTAATCCTAATAAGAATAAGGTATATCTTAGGAGGTATTTATTTATAATAATTAAGAATATATAAATTAGATAGGAATTACTATATAAAAGGGATTTATAAATATAAATATAATTAGATTATTATTAAGATCTAAAAACTTAAAAAAATAGGTCTAAGGGGTACCCTCTATATATAATAGATTAACCCTTAGTAGTTATATATAGATAAGGCGCTTAGATTACCTCTAGACCTATAGGGGAAGTAGAGTTAGATTTAAGCTATAGCTAATAGGGTATAAGAGAACTTAAATACTTATTACTATAGAACGGCTCTATAGAATATTGTAAAAATTATATTATTCTATAGCCACGACTTTTCTCTATTTTATAATATATATATTATTATAGTTTAGCTTTTATTTAAGCTACTAGAGTAGTTATAAGACTCTAACCCTTATAACTCCTATAATTCTATTACGACCTAGTAGCTTCCGAAGGGGGAATACTATTAGAGGGTTAGGGTTGCTATTTATAGAAGCTTAGGTTATAATTCTGAGACGATATAGTATCGTAAGGCGTTATATACTCGTTATAATAAATATAAAGTAAGATTTAGATTAATTATTATCGTAAAAAAGAATATATCTATAAGTCTAGAATATCCGTCCTTATATACCTATCTATCCTATCCTTATTATAAGGTAATAAGCTTATATTAAATAGTTTATTATTATATTATAATCCTATTATATTAGATTATAGATTATTATAATCCTAATATATTAATAATCTATTATCTAAGGATCGCTATATTTAGTAATCCTATTATATAATTAATTCCTTAATAGTCCTTATCTTATTATTATTCCTAGTTATCCTAATACGGGGCTACCTATAGCCTATCGTTTAACCTTTAATTATTATGGAATATATAAAGCGAGGTCGTTAATACGATAGTATTTTAATATCGTCTTCTCGTGAGTATCGTTAGTCTATACTTCCCTTCTTTATTAATTATAATACGATATTGTTACGACCTGGCAGCTTCCGAAGGGGGAACACTGTCAGAGGGTTAGGGTTGCTGTTTGCAGAAGCTTAGGTTGTGACTCTGAGACGATGTGGTGTCGTAAGGCGTTGCGCACTCGTTACAATGGATACAAGGTAAGACTTAGATTGATCACTGTCGTGAGAAAGAATGTATCTACAAGTACCGAATGCCCGTCCTTATATACCTGTCATTCTGTCCTTGTCGTGTTGGGTTGGTGAGTCCATGTTGGATGGCTCACCTTTCTTGTCGTGATCCTGTTGCTTGGGTCACGGTGTGGTTAGTGACCGGATCACTTTGAGAATCGTGATCTGGTCACGGTCACGTGAGTGATCCTGTGGGTCCGTGCGGCGCGTCCGATCGCCTGCGGGGTGTCCTGCCTGGTGTCCTGGTGACGACCGGGCTGGGGCGTTACATGATTCTCCTCCTCCAGGTCGATGTCCCAGCGACCCTTACTTGTAAGCGCCGCACCCCAGGTAATTATGTCCCTCAACTTGTTCTTCCTTCATGATACTAACGAAATGTCGAGTCGTGTCGAAAAACCAAAGTCCCTGTCTGCTCGAAAGCGACAAGAACAGTTTGATTTTATTGAGCTTCGTGGCTACGACGTCATGCCGTGTTCCTTCTGCCAACGGAAGGGTTGGAAGTGTCGTATGGTGGAGGGCGTCAGTCGCTGCTCCGAATGCGTTCGTCGCGGTCGCTCCTGCGATGGTTCGGGGGTGCCCGTCAACGCTCGTGAGTGCCTGTAGTGGTGTCTCTCTCGCTTTCTCAGTCCGCTAACCCATAGTAGTGTCTCGCATCACCCAGGAGCTAGGCAAGCTGGACAAGAAGGAGCTGGATGAGGAGGCGCGTTTGGAGGAGCTGCAGTCTCAAGTGGCGGAAGCTCTCAGTCGTTTGAAGCGCCTTCGTACTCAGAAGCGATCTCTTCATGAGAGGGGTGTGAAGATGGTGAACCAAGGGTTGCAGTCTCTGGACGAGTTGGATTCCGCGGAGCGGGAGGAGTCTGAGGCCGTGGTGGCCGTGCAAGCGGCTGGGGGTTTCGGGGTTATTGATTGGAGCGCCTTGGGCTCCTTTGACCCGGAGTCGCTTGATTTCCTTGGGACTGGTGATACTGCTTCAGCAACTGTGGGCAGTTCAGGTTCTTGATTGGTTCCCATGTATTTTCTTCATGCCCATAGTTTTTCCATTTGATGAGGTATTCGTCTTGTTTGTTCGTTTTTCTGTAGTCGATGATTCTTTCGACTTCGTATTCGTTTGTGTCTTCTACTTCCACGCTGGTTGCGAGTGGTGCGTTCGGTGGTGCTGGTTCCAAAAGTGCTATGTGAAAAACGGGGTGAATCTTCATGTTCTCTGGCAATGAGAGGTGGTAGTTGGTATCCGAGAGTTTCTTGAGAATTTTAAAAGGTCCTAGTTTCTTGAAGTCCAATTTGTCGTTTGGTCGTTTGGTTTTGATGTTTCGGCGGATAAGGTAGACGCTACCTCCCTCCTGTAAGGATGGTCCCTTCATCCTTGTTTTGTTGGCGTACGTGGTCATTCTGGTACGTACGAGCTCGAGGTCGAGCTTGATCTGGTCCTGGATCTTGCGGATGCTGGCCGCAATGTTGGTTGCTTTTGGCGTGTCTGGTGCTTCGCGGCGTTCCGCGTAGGCTGTTGGGTTGTACCCATAGTTGGCATAGAAGGGTGACTCCTTTGTGGACTCGCTTGGTGAGCTGTTGTATGCAAACTGTGCGATGGGTAGTAATGTGACCCAGTCATCCTGTTGGTAGTTGATATAACACCGGAGGTACTGCTCCAAAGTCTGGGTTCGTTCTTTCCGTTTGTCCGTCTGTCTGCGGGGTGAAAAGCCGGTGGATAGTTTATGTTTGGCTCCAAGTTGAGCGATGAGTGACTTCCAGAAGTTACTGGTGGAAGAGCTTGTCTCTATCTGACACCAGTTCTTTTGGGAGTCCGTGCTGTCCTACAATGTTTCTGAGGAAGACATAGGCGAAGGTCTTCTGCCGTTCCTGTGGGTTTATAACGGGAGAAAATATGAGTACTTAGTGAGTCGGTCTACGACTACTAGGATGTTGTCGTAAGAGGTCCCAGTTAAGGGTTCCTTCGATGGTGGCAGGCTGGTGATGAAGTCCAGTGAGACTGACTCCCAGGCTGCTGCTGGTACTGCAAAGCCTTGAGTTCTCCGTAAGGCCTGTGCCTTTCTGCCTTGCTCTTTTGCAGAGGTCGCAGTTGCGAATGACTGTTGTGACGTCCTGTCTGGTTCCTTTGAAGTTATGGTGTTTCTTAAGTCGAGCGAAGGTCTTCGCTACTCCTTGGTGCCCGTGGGCCTTGGCTTCGTGGACTTGTCGAATTAGTTCCAATGCTTCCGTAGGTGGTCTGGCGGGTGTCACGCGAGTGGTGACTGCCAGCGTTCGGTGATAAGGGATGAGATTCCCTTCTTTGTCTTTCGCCAGGATGGCGTTAATGTTGGGGGGCGTGTTTTGTTCATGATCTGAGCGTCTGCTCAGAATGTCTGCCCTGCCATTCTCAGATCCTTTGCGATAGATGATGGTGAAGTTGAATTCCGAAAGGAATTCTGCCCATCTTATTTGGCGTTTGTTGAGGTCTTTGTTCGTTGTGAAGTGTGCAAGATTTTTGTGGTCGGTGTAGACCTTGACTTCGTGTCGTGCTCCGGAGAGATACGTTCTCCATTCTTTGAAGGCTTCGATGATTGCCATGAGTTCTTTGTCGTGTATCTGATAATTGAGCTCTGGTCCGTGTAGCTTCTTCGAGAAGAACGCTACTGGGTGCAGGCGTCCTTGGTCGTCCCTTTGTCCTAACTGTCCTCCAATGGCGAAGTCGGAGGCATCTGTCTCGACTTCCATGGGTTTTTCGGGGTCTATCATTCGGAGGACTGGTTCGCTGAGGACGGCATCGATAATTTGGCGAAATGCCTTTTCTTGGGGTTCGTTCCATGCGAACTCTATTTCCTTGACCGTGAGGCTCGTCAAAGGATTGGCAGTCTTGCTGTATCCTTTTAGGAATCGTCGGTAGAAGTTGACGAAACCGAGGAATGCTCTGACGTCCTTGACGTTCTTTGGTGTAGGCCATTCCCTGATGGCTGCCACTTTGGATTTTTCCATCCTGATTTCTCCTGGGGTGATCGTATACCCTAGGAAATCTACTTCCTGTGTGTGGAACTTGGCTTTTTCTGGTTCTACTAACAGCTCGTGCTGGTGTAGTCGTGTGAGGACCTGGTGGACGTGTCCCTTGTGTTCTTCCATTGTCTTCGAGAAGATCAGAATGTCATCGAGATATACCACCACGAAGACGTCCAGGAATTCTCGCAGTACATCGTTGATCATGTTTTGGAAGGTTGCGGGAGCGTTGGTCAATCCGAATGGCATGACCAAGTACTCGTAGTGTCCTCGTCGTGTTCGGAATGCCGTTTTCCATTCCTCTCCATCCTTGATGCGGATGAGGTTATATGCTCCTTTGAGATCGAGCGCTGTGAACCAATTGGCTCCTGCTAATGCGTCCCTGAGTTCTGATATCAGAGGCAATGGGTAGCAGTTCTTGATGGTAATGTCGTTCAACTGTCTGTAGTCGACGCATAGTCTTTCCTTGCCATTCTTCTTTGGCACAAAGAGAATCGGGTATCCTGCTGGGGATGTCGATGGTCGGATGTATCCTTTTCTGAGGTTCTCCTTGAGATACTCGTCGAGAGTATCCATCTGTCGAGGGTTCAATCCGTAGATCTTGTTGAATCGGGGGCTCTCCCCTTCCTTGATTGGGATTTCGTGGTCGTAGTGTGTGTGCTTAGGTAGCACCGTGTCGACTTCTTCCCTGAAGATCTTTTCGTACTTCCAGTATTCCTTGGGTACGTTCTGCAGTCTTTCTTGCTGTTCTGTTGTGAGCTCCTCCGGGGTTGTCTCCTCTGAGTTGTCCCTATTCGTGAGGGCTAGTTGGAGGTCGCTTGAGAGACCGCTCGTGGGTCTTTCCTCAGGGGCTGACGTACTCCACTGGACGCGGCCAGCTGTCGAA
>NW_009276960.1:0-7896 GCF_000150675.1 Verticillium dahliae VdLs.17
TTCGCTATTCTGGGCCGAGGCCTCTATAATATCGGATATCGATATTCCGAAGACTATTAACGCTATAAAGAAGGGTCCTAATTTAGTATCTCTAGAAACCGGCTTTTAATAAATAAATTACTAATTTACTTAAGCGTAAGACCTAGACCCTAATAGACCCCCCTATTAATATTAAGGTCCTCCTAGGAATATAGGTTCTCGATATAAAGACTTCCCTTTAACGATTTTATATTAAGTAGGTAGTCTATAGTAATCGTTAATTAGGCTAATAGGCTACGTAGGACCTCTATATTATAATTATTTATTTAGTTTTAATCTATTTATTCTTCGCCCTTATTATTTATTTAGATTTTTAATTTATTATTATCGATTTCGATAGCGTATTTCTCGTAGCCCTTATTCCTATTAATACTTATATATTCATCTAGTAGCCTCGTAGATATAAGGATAATATTAATAAGGTTTATCGCCTTAATAATGCCCTTTATAGGCTTTACGAAGCTCCCCTTTAATAGTTTTAATTCCTATTTAAGAAATTAAATAAACTAAGCTATACCTATATTATAAAGAACTTATATCTCTTATATAATAAGTATATTAGAGTTATCCTATTAATATACATTAATAACGTTATTATTATTAGGCCTTCTACTAAAGCTATTAAAAGAGCTATCTAGATATTAAAATTAATCTGCGATTTTAAGGAAATATTAATTATTAATAAGTTTATTAATATATATATTATCTATAATATTAAGAAGGGCTTTACTTTATTATATTAATATAAATATATTTAAAAGATATCATAATATTTTAGCCTTAATAAAGCTAATTTAATTAAGACCCTTTAAGCTTTAAGCTCTTTACTTCCTTATCTAGATATTATTTTATATAACCCTTAAATACTAAAGAAATACTAAGAGATAATAGGTACTCTTAACTATCTTAGCTATAATACCCGCTCTAATATTAACTTTAATATCTTAAAGCTCTATAAGGGGAATAGCGGACCGATTAATAAATACTTTATAGCTATTAAATATATATTTTATTACTTTAAAAGCACCCTCTTACTTAGAATTAAGTATTATAAGTATATTAATATTAAGCTCTTTATTATAAGTAATACTTTATATAGCGATTATTATAATTATATTTCTATAAGAGGATATATAGTCTTCTTTATTAATAGCCCTATAACTTAGAAATCGTATAAATAGTAATTTACTACTCTTAATACCTCGGAAACTAAATTTATTAATCTTATTCTTATAAATATTATTCTAAATTAGATTAAGGATATTATAATAGCCTTTAAAATATAGATTCTAAGGCCTCTTATCTTATTAATAGATAGCTAGAATATTCTAATAATTACTTTTAACCTTCTTAATATTATATATACTCGCTATATTAATATTCGATATAAATAGATTTAAGAATGTATTATTATAAACGATTTTAAGCTTTATTATATATTTTCCGCTAAAATATCTATTAACGGATTTATAAAGGGCTTTAGCCTCGAGAAATATATAGAATTTACTCGCTAATTACGCCTTATTAACGTAAACTAAGTTAGCTATTACTACTATATTAATCCTAGGCTTCTAATTAGCCGGGAGATTGCATTTTTAGAGTACTAGGATTAGGAAAGAGGCCTATTACGAGGTGCCTACGGGGACTCTTACAGACCTAACAGCTAACACGCCTTGGATGGTGCCTATGGGGGGGTGTTGGTGGTATTCGCCTGGGGCTTCCAGCAGTCACCTGATGCCAGGTGGCCTGTGCCCTGGCACCTCCCATAGCTTAGTTCCAGGCACCCTCCTGCCCTAGAGAATATCTTCCCAATACACACTCCTTTCCTCCTTAGACCTCCAACATTTTACAGTGCCGACTCGCGAACCCTGGCCAACTTTTCCCTACCATCAACGTCCTGTCTCACAGCGAGTTCAAACTCGGTCCTGACCACGATGCCATCCCCACTCGACAAGCTGATATCGTCCTTGTGCATCCTCTCAACGCTGCTGACGGGGCCGTTGATGTTCTCCTGACTGTCAAGCCCTGTGTGTGTATTCCTCAGCGAACGAAGCTTCGTGTCACGCTGGCCTCTAGAACCGCCTCCGCTGTTGCCACTCTCGTTTTGATAGTAAGCACGGTCGGTCGACCCGCTGATGTCCTTGCGCAGGATAAAACGATCAAAGCCAGGCTTGATGCCGGGTATGGAGAGCGCGATGAGGGTGGCGCCGATCTCTGCAACCTCAACAATGAGCATCGGGTTGTAGGCCCACGACATGTCGGGCTCCCACTGGCCTTGGATGACAAGGGCGAGACGGGCACTGGAAATGGCGATGACACTGGAAACTGTCAGTCGACGATGCCGAGGCTTGAGATGTTCTTGCCAAGAGGGGGAAAGGGCTCGCGACTCACAGAATACCAGGCAGCAAGATACAGGCCAGCTGGATCTTCTGCTTGCGTGGCATGCGCAACATCCTGAGCATGGCAATGGGGATGCCAAACAACAGAAAGTCGCAGAACAGCGAGATGACCGAGTTGACACTGTACACGATGCCCCAGGCAAGACATGAATACCTTTCGACGCCCGGCTGCCAGTCGTAGGGCCACAGGGCCGTCACGGGCAGGCAGTGGAAGATGATGAGGCACATCTGGGGCAGGTAGCCCGCGACAAGAACGCCGGCGGTGACGCGAATGGCGATCATAAACCTGTTGTGCTGGCTGCAAAGACGGTGGTAGAACGCCAGGCCTGAAATGCGACAGACAAGGAGGGACGTTGTGTAGATGAGATGGGCAACGAAGTCGAGAACCTCGGACTGCTCGACAACGGGCATGGTCATGACATGTTGAATATATTCGTAGTGCCGTCCGGAGCCGATCTGGATGAGCTTGATGCAGAGGCCGACAAAAGGGGCGTATAGTAGGAGAGATAAAGCAGCCAGGGCATCGTCGAAGCCTAAGAGTTTGACCATGAAGGCTCTCGACAGGAGACGGATGATGACAATGATGGAAGAGGCAGCGAAGATGAAGGCGATGGCGGCAATGGCAGAACCGTCACGGCTTTCATTGAGGAAGTCCTTGGTGATGCCCTCTGGCACGCGGCCATCGCGGAAGGCCTGATCGACTAGGGGGTCGCCCATGTTGGCGGGCCGAGGGTGATCTTCGCGTCACGACGGAAGATATGAATGGATTTTTTTCCCCTCCTTTGCAATCAAGTGTAGGTAGGTAGAGAAGAGGGACAGCAAGAGGAGGGGTGTGAATGTGTCTGTGGGATCCAAAGAAGGGCGGATCAATCCGGAGCCAAGATCTTCCAACGATCGTCTTATAAGATGATATAGCAAGATCGATCAGACGGCGCAATCGAGGGGCGTCAGATACGCCGGGTGGCTTGCCGTTTTCATATTGGGTTTACTGGGGGTTTGTCTGAAAGTGAAGTCTGGAATATTGCGCCAGGCTGTTGAAAAGAGAGAACAATTCGGGGGCAGAGGGCAACAGAGGGCAGGAACAAAGGAGGCGTGGGCCTCGAGGAAAGGGGCCCAGTCTAGGCTTGAGGCAGGCGTGGAGGACAAGACCAGACAAGAGACAGAGACAACATGAGGGGCAAGGATGTGATGTGGAACATGGCTGTGGCTAGACGGGCAAGAGGGCCAGGCTTTGTTGCGAACTTGCAAAACGCGACGCCATATCGCGGAACATCAGTCGACCGTTGACGAATGCGGTGAATTGTGGCGTTCTCTTAGGAGCCCCCAGGCTGAAGCTAGAGACGTAACCACGAACCTTGCGGCGAACTCGGCCGGTGATCGAGTGGAGCCATAAAGAAAAAGGGCAGCCACCTACAGGGCTAGGACGGCAGAAAGGGCAAGGACAGACGGAAGCGGCCGGTGCAAATGCCGTTCGGTTGGTGCTGGGGGATGCCCAACGAGCTGATTTAGCACGTCTCTTTGCAGTTGGTGGCTTGGCTCGCTGCCAGGGACGGCCCTGAAGGCGCTCGAGGTGCTTTGCCTACCTACCTACCTAAACTAGGAGGCTTGACCCTTCTCAAAGGCACTGACGCTGGGCTTGGCTTGATCTAGCAGTACTATACTCGACACCTAGGCATTGAGTTCGCTACAGGGCATCGATCTGTGAGGTAAAGCACTTACCTAGTTAACGTTACCGTCGGGTACGGTAAATATCACGGTGGGGGCAAGTACCTCGACTCGACAAGGGGTGCAGCAGTGATTTTGGGTTAACAGCTAGCTGCCAGGCCTCACGCGGAGACAGCTTATACCTGAGAAGTTACCTGTAGGACAGCTGGGGGGGTGAACTGGTAGGTCTTGACGTGGGACCTCCGCGAAACTTCGGCCTGCAAACTATATAAGGTATACGAAGTAGGATGGGTAAGTCTTCACGCCCATAACAGGTACCGAGCCCCCTATAAGCGTGGCCCGCACCCGCACCCGTAGGAGTTCAAAGGGGCCGTGCTTCCTGTTTCATTATCTAAGCAAGCCAGCACATCGTCGAGAAATAGGTGGAAGTACCTGCCAGCTGCCCAGGGCCGCACGGGCCCAAAAGATACTTGACAGGGGTAGTAAAACTTTGGCCTGGAACTGCGTAGCATCAAGAAGGCAAGGCCGAGTGATATTGTGGATGGCCTGCTGCAGGTGCAAGTGCAGCGGTGGTGGTCAGGTAGGTAGGTACATAGTAGGTACCATATAGGTTGGTTGGTAAGGTAAGGTAGCCAAGGCAGGTGTACCTGTACGTTCATGTTAGGTAAAGTAGGTGTAGGCACTATTGCGAGCTAATTACTATTCGTTCCGATAAATTTCGCCCCCTTATATTTCCCTAGGCACCTGCCCCACTATTTTGTGACTTCCCTCAGTACTTCGTATAACCCCCCTGCGCCTCTAATATAGCCTTAATCGGGAAGTATAGGAGTTATAAGGGCTAGAGTCTTATAACTACTCCAGCAGCTCAAATAAAAGCCAAACTATAACGATATATATATTATAAAATAGAGAAAAGTCGTAGCTATAGAATAGTATAATTTTTATAATATTCTATAGAGCTATTCTATAATAATAAGCATTTAAGTTCTCTTATACCCTATTAGCTAGAGCTTAAATCTAACTCTACTTCCCCCGTAGGTCTAGAGGTAGTCTAAGCGCCTTATCTACGTATAGCTACTAAGGGTTAGTCTATTATATATAGAGGGCACCCCCTAGACCTATTTTTCAGGTTTTTAGATCTTAATAATTATCTAATTCTAAATATACTCGTAAGTCCCCTTTATATAGTAATTCCTATCTAATTTATACGTTCTTAATTATTAAGAACGGATACCTTCTAAGATACGCTTTACTCCTATTAGGATTAATCTAAGTACTTCTCTTAGTTAATTATAACCTTCTTCTAATTACCCCTCGACCTACCTACCTTCGATCTGAACGAAAAATATACTATTTTATAGCTATCGTTAAGGGCTATAAGAATCTTCGATCTATTTCTCGACCTAATATCTCCTTCTAGAGATATAGCTACTTTTATCTCTCCCTTCCTCTTATCTATTATTATCTCTTTATTCTATAATTAAGCTATACCCTTAATCGTTATTTAATACCTCCTATATCGATTATATTATATATTAATAGGTTATAAGCCTAGATTTCCGATCCGCTTCGAAATCGAACTATAAATGATCGAGATAGTAGTTCTTTAATTACTTAATAACTTTAACTTCTTCTTAGTTATTATATACTAGGTTATTTTAACTTCTATTAATTTATCTTTAATCTTTAGAAGATTTTCTATCTTCTAATATACTTTTTATATTAATAGCTCCTCTCCTCGTCGACTAATCGTAATTATTAGTTTAACTTTTAATTATACTTATACCTATACTTTAATAGCCTCTTACGCTATTATCTCTTTATCTATAAAGTTCTTCTTTAAATATAAGAATTATTAGAAGATCCTCTTTCTATTAATATACTTTTTATCTTAATACCTCTTCTCGTTCTTAAGTAATCCTTATTAACGTACTATACTTTATTATATTATAATACCTCTTTAACGCTTTCTAGCTATAGATAAAGGTACCTTTAAGCTATGCTTTTAGAAGCTTAAGGGTAATAATAGATATAAGATTTAGATTATATAAGTTAGGTCTTTTTTCCTATCTTAGGGAATTAAATTAGAGGAAGTTATTAAACCTCTTCCTATTAATTTAATTAAAGAAAAATATATAGAGGCCCTTAAGGCTATAGGGAATATATTAAGTACCCTAGATACGGGCCCACTTATTTAGGTTAACGGCCTATTAGATCCCTTAGAAATCTAGAAAAAATTATAAGAGCTATATAAACTAAAAGGTTTTTAAGCCGATTTCGACGTTTTAACGTCGTTTTTCGCTCTAAATCCTTCTAATTTTAATTCTATAGAAAACTTTTTTTATAAAGTTATAGAATTATTAGAAGAATTAAAAAATAGAAAATTAGACTTTCTAGAATAAGTAATAAAAGCCTAGGTCTTATATAAAATATAGGATAGAAACGAGAGCACTATAACCTATATAATGTAAGCTCTTCGTTAAGATCCTTCTAGTTATATACTAGAAAAACTTATATCCTCCTTTCTAGATTCTAATAAATCTTAGAAAAATAAAAGGAAAATTTTAATTCTTTAAAGAACTAAAAAGCCTTTAAGAATAATTAAAAAACCCTAGAAAAAGATTAAAAGTATATTTTATAAATATTATAAAATAAAAAATTTTATAAAAGAAAACTACTTTTTCTTATACCCTTAGAAACGTCCTTTATCCTAGAAAAACCTAGAAAATCCCTCTAATTCTTCTAAAAATAATAATAAGGATAATATAAATCCTAGGGATAAAAGGGAAAATAAATAACTAGCTTTAATAGTCTTAGGGTATAAAGAAAGCTATAAAAACCCTTCTATTAAAGAGGATATAACTATAGAAGAAGAAGATAATGAAGATTTAATAACTTTCGAAGAAATTTAAATCGGAAACTAAACGGATAAAAATCCTAAAATAGATATAGCCCTTAATATATTATACTATAACTATATTAATATATTATATATAGATAATCTAGCTAATAAAGTAGAAATTCTAGTATTAATACTAGTTTTATTATAGATACTACTACTACGATTTATATAATTTTAAATAAATCATTTTTTAGCTATTTCTAAAAATATAATAATTTAAAGGCTTCCTAGGGAAAAGCTAGTTCTATATCCCTAGAGGGCCTAAGCGACGTTATTATATATTTGAAAGATACCTTTAAAGATATAATATTAAAAGACTACTTTTATATACCTTAATTAAATATTAATATAATTAGTCTACCTACTTTAGATAAAATAGGTTATTTATATACTAGAGGAAATAATTAAATAAATCTATACTATAAAGATATTTATATAACGATAGTACTTCTTAAAAATAATCTATATTAAACTTCTACTTTAGTCCTTAAATATAATATAAAATCTATTAATAAGTCTAGATTTCGAACTATATTCGATAATCTTTAAAAGAATAAATATAATAGGTTTAAGAATAATTAAGAATTAAAGCAGAATATCCTCTATAATAATATATATAAAATAAGGATTAATAATAGACTTAAATCTAGTACTATAATATCTTTAGAAGAGGCTTATACCTTATATACCCGATTTATACACTATAATATAAAGGCCCTAAAATCTATATATAAGAGGCCTATAGATACTATAGCTATATATAAAATAGAAAATTGTAAAGCCTATAAAAGGGGCAAATTTACTAATATAATAAATAAGATATCCCCTAATAAATATAAAGAATATATATACCTAGAGAATCTATACGTAGACCTAGTAGGTCCTATAACC
>NW_009276960.1:12789-19112 GCF_000150675.1 Verticillium dahliae VdLs.17
AGTACACCAAGTCTCTGCTGCAGTTCAACCCTGACGCCTTTGCCATTGCCGCCGAGCGCGACGCCGAACGCGCCGCTGGTAAGGTTCGCGGACCTCTCCACGGCATCCCCTTCACCGTCAAGGACAACATCGCCACCAAGGACAGCCTCGAGACCACCGCCGGTAGCTACGCCCTTCAAGGCAGCATCGTCCCCCGCGATGCTCACGTCGTCGCCCGCCTGAGGGAGGCCGGCGCCGTCCTCTTCGGCAAGGCTGCTCTCTCTGAGTGGGCCGACATGCGCAGCAACAACTACTCCGAGGGCTATTCAGCTCGCGGTGGCCAGGTTCGCAGCGCCTACAACCTGACTGTCAACCCCGGCGGCAGCAGCTCGGGCAGCGCCGTGGGTGTTGGCTCGAACGCCATCGCCTTCTCTCTTGGCACTGAGACCGATGGCAGTGGTGAGTACTTTTCCCCCCCCTCCGGTTCATGTCTTGGAATCAGAGACGCATCCGGCCTCCAGCTGGAATGAGACGCAAGCTGACAACAGATCGACCAGTCATCAACCCCGCCATGCGCAACTCACTCGTTGGCTTCAAGCCCACTGTCGGACTCACCTCTAGGGCTGGGTATGTTCGCTTCTTGATTCGCGCCGTTCGCTGCTAAACAGGGTCTAGCGTCATTCCTGAGAGCGAGCACCAGGACTCGGTCGGCACCTTCGGGCGCACCGTTCGTGATGCTGTCTATGCTTTTGATGCCATCTGGGGCATTGACCCCCGTGACGAGTATAGTCTCGCTCAGGAGGGCCACACGCCCGAGGGTGGCTACACTCAGTTCCTGACGACCAAGGCGAGTCTCAAGGGCGCCGTCTTCGGCATTCCCTGGAAGAGCTTCTGGGTCTATGCGGACGACGCCCAGAAACGCGTCCTCAACAGCTTGATCTGCAGCCTCAAGGATGCCGGCGCCAAAATCGTCAACAACACGGAGATTCTCGACTACGAGACCATTGTCAGCCCGCACGGCTGGGACTGGGATTACGGTTCCTTCCGCGGTTTCCCCAATGAGTCCGAGTACACCGTCGTCAAGGTCGACTTTTACAACAACATTAAGACGTATTTGTCTGAACTCGAGAACACGAACATTCGCTCCCTCGAGGATATTGTCCAGTACAACTATGATAACGACGGGTCTGAGGGTGGGAATCCCTGGCCCCTCGGTAACCCGGGCTTCTACTCTGGCCAGGACGGCTTCCTTGCCTCGCTCGAGACCAAGGGCATCAAGGACGAGACGTACCTCCAGGCCGTTGAGTTCACGGGCCGCTCTACTCGTGACGGCATCAACCACGCCTTGAGCCTCGGTCCCAAGGGGACAAAGCTGAATGGTCTTCTTGTGCCTCCTGATGTCGGCCAGAGCTATCAGATCGCCGCCCAGGCCGGTTATCCCGTCGTCACGCTTCCCGTGAGCGTGCATGAGAGCACAGGCATGCCCTACGGCCTTGCCATCATGCAGACGGCCTACGGCGAGGCTGAGCTGGTCAAGTGGGCCAGCGCCATCGAGGACCTGCAGCTTACTTCCGGCACGCCTCTGAAGAGGTCACTGCCCAAGTGGTACGGCTACCTCGAGAGGAACATTCCCATCAACAACGTTTGAGGAGGTTCTCGTTGTTGTTAAATTTGTACATAACTAATCTCACACTTATATACCTTGCCCACATAGTAATCCCCCTTATCAAAGGGTGTTCATTGGTTCGCGCTATGACCGGTCTTGTGTATCGAGTGGAAGACGCTGACGCTGAATGGGAGCAGGCCGACATGCCTACTGTCGGCCTACTGTCGGCCTCGCTAGAACTGGTGATCTGAGGGCAAGGCAAGTTGGTCCATGACCCCTCCAAGGGAGGCGAGGCCCTCTACTACTCAATTATACCCGAGTTCACGCTGCCCTCGGGTTGTTCTTGCGAACCTGTCCCTTTGACATGGGGCCAAGCCTAGATGCATACAAGGCCCAAGAAGCGAGTCGCAACGGCTTACTACACTCGAGGTGCCAGTGCTGAAGCATGCGTCTGCCATCCATAAGAGACCAAAGGCCCTCGTCCTGATCAGGAAATGCTCTTCGCCACAAACTCTATCCTGCTCACGGCCCTCCCATGGTTAGCGCTCACCTCTAGCGAGGACCCTGCTCATATCTCAGGACAAAGCAATGCGGTGACGATCACGGGCGGGACCACCATGGACTTGTCGATCTCTGCCACTGTTTGTGCGGCCGCTGGCCAGCATCGGCACTGGAAATTTGGGGACGGTCGCGATCGGAAGTTGAGCGACGCGGGAACGAGCGGGTCTAGCTAGCGTCGATGGCGGCGGACGGCGCCGTCGGCCGTGGAAGGCAGTCTATTGGATCGTGCATCGGTTCCGGGTTACACGGCCCCGCATTTCTTCTCTGACTCCGTTGTGACTTGTTCATGGCGGCACGTCCACTTTTCAAAGTGCGGTGGGAGGTGTGCGTGATTCGGCACGGCGAGGTGGATGTGAGGGTCGAGAGCGAGATTGCGGCCTTGTGAGACTCTGACGCACATGTTGAAGCTCCGTTCTAGCAGCAGCTCATATAAGTATAGTAACGTTACTTCTCGTTAACGAGTGGAGATTTTATCATGGGCACAGCGTTCTGGGAAGTTGTTCAGGTCCATCTTCGGAAACGCAGCGTTCTTGCTACTGACGAAAACCGAGAGCCAAGGTGGTCGGATCGTTCGGGGGGCAGCAGTCTGATGATCATCTGTAAAGAAAGCAGCGAACCACGAGACATAGATCCCTGTGATAGACTTCTCACACTTTCCGTCAGTAGTTTTCATATAGAAGAGGCGACTTTCTACTCAACCTGTTAAGGCTTCCTGAGAGGCATCTAGCTTGTACACCCCACGTGATTTGCCATCCTCGGCTTTATAGTAAAGGTGAATCCCTCCGTCCTCTGAGGTATCGGGTATAATGACCTCTGACACCTTCGAACTCATGAATCAATGCTCATTGATCTACGCCAATGCTCTGTGTGCCATGGAGCACGTATCAGTGTTACGGGTAAGACCCGTTGACATTGTAAAGGCCTGGGGTCTATATGGTACCTCTATAAATGCAGCCCAGTTGAATAAACGTGAATCAACGACGTTGATCCAATACCTATCATTTAGCTGAATTGGACAGCTGCCATGAGGCACTTTCGACCGTGTGACGGCTGCCACCAAGCCCCATTTGGGCCGACCGTAACAACTATATGTAGCACATAATGCTTTTAGGGATACTGTACGTCAACAAAAGCCCCTCTTTCGAGTGCGGAATGATACCGGACCTGAAGAGGACGACCCGGCCCTCATGGCTCTGAAAACAACCCGGTCAAAGAGTGGTCATCTAGCCCCGCATGACCAGAGGCATTTTAAACATGAAGGTGCGAGCGCATGCAGCTTGTTCACCTGAATCTGAGGCCTGCAATGATGGGAATCTGCGATTACCATTCGACAAAGAGGGCCTGTTGCGGGTTGAATGCATATGCGAACCGCAGCGCCCTCTGACGTTGGTATCTTTGGATCTCCAACTACTACCTGAGTGGCCGGGGAATGGGCCCGCCCAGTGTCCGATCAGCTCGAAACAGTCAAGCGTCGATGCGTCATCTGCAGTCATGCAATATCTCGATGCAGTCATCCACAAGCATGCGGTCATGCTGTGCGTCCTCTGACTGACGATGCCCTCGGCGAATACCCTCTGCTCCTCTGCTCGTCAGGAACCTACTTCTATCGGGAAGGGAACATGATGTGATGCAGCAAGGGACTATATATGAGGGGCTCGGCTGTCTCCCTCCAGCAGCGAGACTTCACATTGCACTTCAACCATTTCGCATTATCACCATCCTAGACAGGCCATTTCATAATCGAGATATCGAGTCTATATCCCTCGATTCACTCCATCATTTCGCTCTCAATTACTCCTCCACTCTCATCATGTCCGCTCGCGCACGTTCGGCCGCCATGCCACCCAAAACCAGCTCCACGCAGGCCGGAGTCAAACGGTCAAAGCCGTCACACATCACTGCCGCTCAAACGCCGAAACCGGCCGCCACGGCGCAATCAACAGGCCCCTCACTGCCTGAGCCAGTGTTCTTCTTCAAGCCTGACGATCCAGAGGTCGGGTTTCTTTCTCAATGGTACCCCAGTCCCTTCTCGGACCCGTCAGACCCCTCCGTTGTCTTCCCGTCAGCCGAGCACTACATGATGTACCATAAGGCCCTCCTCTTTGACACGTCCGCCGCCGCCGGCATTCTGGAGGCGACGAACGCGAGTGAGGTCCGCGCCCTGGGCCGCCAGGTGGCTGGCTTTGACGAGCCGGTCTGGAATGAGAACAAGATGCGCATCGTCACGGAGGGGAACCGGCTCAAGTTCTCGCAAGGCTCCGCGTCAAGACTGCTTCGCGAGCGGCTGCTCGCTACGGCTGGTCGGGATCTCGTCGAGGCGAGTCCGACGGACCGCATCTGGGGCATCGGCCTCAGTGCCGAAAAGGCCGCGTCGTCCGACCGCAAGAATTGGGGGAAGAACCTCCTGGGAACTGCGCTGATGACGGTCAGGAAGGAGCTGCTTGCCGAAGAGGACAGGCTGAGAGAGGAGGCGGAGCGTAGATAAGCGGTCTTCTAGTTTGATTAGTTTTCAGAACGTGAACAGTTCTTTGGCTTCTTTGATCAGGTTTCGTAGCTGCGTCTGTTTGGTGTTCCGCTATACGGTCGGCCTTGCAAATACTATTATACTCACCCGGAGAGCCGTTGATGACCAACTGTGAAGGGCGATGCTTGATCACAAGAAATCTCCATGTCGCAGATTCGAGTGTCATTTTCGCCGAGTACAGGGGCCACTTCAACAGCAAGCAATACAAATTGAAGGAGCCTGATAAGGAAGACAAACAAGACGTCTTGGCCTGATAACAACCCTCCCCCCCAGGACTCTCGTCGAACCACGTCTCGACGGCTCATCTGGGCTATCTCTGGCTTATCATGTCGGAACTTGCGATCCGTGATAAGGCTCGAGATTGGCGCGCCAGCTTCGTGCTCGACATCTGCCCACCCCTCCCCCCTTCGCGATAAGGACTTCCCGTCCCTGCGAGTTCCCCAGGTTCTTTCCCCCAGCCTTTGCGGCCCTCAGATCTGAACGGGGCCATCCGGATCGACGACAGGGTGCAGACCATATGCAAGCCCGTCCGATCCGATCTCGTGAGGCTCCAAACGGCAGTTGAGGCGGGGCCGTTACACGCGGCTGAACGACCGCCCCGCCAAGTCGACCCTGACATGACAAGACACGATGCGACACGAACAATCACAGAGCTCGCGGCAAATGAGCAAGAACCTTGGAACAAAATAAAAAGACTCTCTCGTGAAAGGGAAAAAAGTGGAATCGCTCTCTATTACAAGTCTATTCCCAAAACAAAACGAATTCTCATGATACATCTTTGTTTCATTCTCCCCGCCTTGGCGATGGGCGCGAGCTCTCTGTCTCTTCGCTCTCTCACGCGGCGGCGGGCTCACGGCATCCTGCGAATTATATCGCCAAGATACCCTGCACAATGCGCTCGGTCGTGTTCTGCAGCGGCATGTATCCGAACCAGTCGGAGAAGTCGCGCAGGCAGTCGTTCCTCAGCTTGGCGTGGCCCGGCTTGCGGCTAATGCCCGACTTGGGCTCCGTGTTGACGGGCAGGCCCATGCCGTGAACCTCGAGGGGGCCCTCGCAGGACAGCATGGAGGAGACAAAGTTGAGTGCGATATCCTCGCAGTTGAAGTGCTCATCAATAGCAGTGCGCAGGCGGGTCATGAGGGGGTCGGTGGAGGAGAAGTAGTCGAGCACCTCAATGTGAGCGAAAGCGAGGCCCGTCAGCACAAGGGCGTATTCGGAGCGACCCTTCTCGCGGCAAAGGCTGTACTGGTAGCTTCCGGGCCCGCGAGGGGTGTCGACGCAGCGGGCAAAGGCACCAGTGAGGCGGTGGCGGCCGTACTTGCGCCAGGTCTGGAAGACAAAGTCGAGGTCGGCGGGCGGGTAGTGGACATCGTCGTCGGAAAGAAGGATGGCCTTGGTCTTGTACTCTGGGTCGGGGAACAGCTTCTCGTTCAGCGAGTTGCGGCGGGAGACACGGTAACGAACGCCGACGCCGTGGGCGGAGACAAAGTTGGGCGGGGGCGTGGACTCGAGGTCGTTCCACACGATGACGATTTCGTGCAGAGAGGGAATCACGTTGTCTGTGAGGAGGTGGAGCGTCTGGTTCAGTTCATCGGGACGCCGGTACGTCTGAATGGCAATGCTGCAGAAGGGCACGAAGGAGTGAGGGACTGT
>NW_009276960.1:19258-31554 GCF_000150675.1 Verticillium dahliae VdLs.17
AGGACGCAGCACGCCATTGTCGCTGTTGGAGGAAGCGCTCTTCTGGGCATCGGCGGTACCGGTGGTGACGTGGGGGAGGTGCACTTCAGGGCCCCACGAGTTGAAGGAAAATAGAAGAAGGAGACTGGTGGCGAGGGCGAGGGCGAAGAGGACGTGCCGCTTGGTGAGCCACTGGGGCAGGTTCTTCAGGACCGAGGTCGTCGTGGTGCCATCGGACTTGTACATGGCGGGCATCAAATGTCGGGGATTCTCTGGACGGGCGGGGGGTGGGGAGAAAGAGAGTGTGGTCGAGGTGCCCGGCGATGGAGAGGGTGCTCCAACAACGTGTCGCGATGTCGATGTCGATAACGATGTCGCGGGGAAGAAGGTTGAAAGAAGGCAAGTCGACAGTTGAAAGTGAATCCAGCCACTGTTCCCTTTCGTCCTGTCCTGCGGCTTGAACCAGGCTTGGTGTCTCGGGGCAAGTGGGTTTGAGATGATGCCAGGGCAGGGGGCGGCAGGTCAGTCAAATAAAGCCTGGCCGTCCAGTCTTGAGAATTGATGGCGATGGGGGGTGTCGAGGTACTTGGCCACGGGCGGGTCTAGAGCCTGTCTAGGGCGCTTTACCGAGGCAGGGTCTCCGGGTGTAAAGTATTGAGCTGAGAGCGAAAAACCGATGGTTGCGGACAGGGTGAAATGAAGAGCAGCAGGGGAGAGAATTCTTTTTACCTAACGAGAATCCCACTGAGGAAATGTCGTGCTCATGGTGTGCACACAGCCCCCCCGAAACGGAAACCTGAGTCGACGATGGCAGGAGCATGACAGGATTCACACGGGGCTGCTCTCAGGGGCAATGGGCTGGAAGAGCGGGATTGGCATGAAGGGGCAAGCATGGGGGGGCCAAATGTCATTCTTCATTTGACGACGCGCTCCAGACATTTCTGGGGGGGCGTGAATGCGTGGGCTTGCATTCCTTCCCCTTGGCCTTGGGAGGGGTGTCGAGGCTGGCTGTTTGAGGCTCACGCTCCCTCCGATTTTTCTCTTCTGACGCACACACACGCTCTCTCTCTCTGGCACACGCGCTCTTGCTTGGCTTAGAAAAATATGTTTGGTATCTAGTCTGCCAAGTGGGCCGAGGGGAAGGTCGATCAGAGGGGCAGGCTGCTCGCTCCCGGTTTATTGCTGGTCATTTTTCTGTCACATTGCATCTGGGTCGAGCGTGACATGCTGGCTAGTCGAAGCTTGTTGGCATGATGACAGTTGGTGCTTGTTTGGGTCGGTCGGGGGCCGTAACCAAACGAATTGATCTGGGGTATTCTTGGCCCGAACGATTGAGAACGTAGCATGTAGCACACATGTCGTGCAAGGGATGGATGGGTGGAGAGACGCTGACGCCAGCGCTGATGACAGGCCTATGCACAGCGGCTTGGGTTCCAGAATCAGTCTCCTCGCTTGGGGGCAAGGGGGATGGGGCTGCTGCTGACTGGAACTCGAGGCTTGTCAAGGCTTGGTAGGTACCTGACTGTCTTGGTACCTTAGGTGCCTAGGTACCCGGGGTGATTGCCTAGGGTACATGCTCTTGTGTACCTGAGGCACCTGTCACCTACGTCCCTACCCTCGTACTAAGGCATGGGAAGGTACGACTCTACGCGATCGCCCCCGTCGATCGTGGTAGCCGCCATGTTCATGTGGGGAGCGCCTGCGGCCCCCAGGCCAGGCTGAGGATTGCTTCCCATCGTACGTGTTTGACGTCTCGTCTCTTCCTCCCATTCTCCCATTCTCCTTACTTAGGTACTGTTGGCATCCTGATCCCATTTTTGATTTCCATGGCCACAATCCCTTTCCTCCGCCTGCTCGAAGCCGCAGCTGGCGAATGGCCAATGGTCCATCGACCGCCACAGACCACAACTCAATCTCCTCTTGGGGCAGATTCCCACGTTGCCGGACGATTCAGAACTGCTAGTCGCAAAGTAGACTGTGGAGAAGCAAGGCAAAGACAGTCAGTCGCAAAATTGCTATTCAAAACACATTGATGATTGACACAGGCAACCATCAGAAGCGAACCAGCGGGCCGCCGAACTACCACACACACATTGCTTACTTGCTACGTCCCATGACAAGGGTGGATTGGGAAACGCCCAGACACAGGCCAAGCTTCGACATTGGTACAGGCCAAGCTTTGTCCCGAGCGTCAACCCACAACCACGATCACCACATCGCCCAGACCGGCGTACTATGTACACATACGCACGCACGCACTCCTTCCTCTCTCATTCTGGCCCCTTCCCACCAGCAAGGCGGCATGGGAAATAGGACGAAATATGAAGACTCGTTCCAGCCGTGCCACCCTTACGCCCGCCAGCGACCCTTGGCTCTCCTTCTTCATCATCCCTCTTCCGAACAATTCATTCCCCCGTCAAGGCCTTGGCCCCCTCAATACAGTACCCTGCCCATCCCGCCGCCGCCCCCCCCCCCTGAAGAAACTTTGCTCGCTTGGCTTTTTAGTGGCAGTCTAATGGCGATTGACACTGCGACGAAGGCCTTGACTCTTCCGCGCTCTCACACACACTCTCTCTCTCCTCCCTCTCCCTCTCTCCTTTCCCTCCCTGGTCGACCCGCCCTAACGTGACCATACTTGCTGTGTCTCCCATTACCTCATACTTTTCCTGGTCCCGTCATCCCAACTCTTTCTCTCTCGACCTCGCAACGACGCCCCTTCTCTCCGTTTGAGAGCGCGTTCGTATAACCCGGCTGAGCCATGCCGTACTGCTCCTAACCTTAACCTTCTTCCGACCTCTTCCCCTTCCATCCCCCCCTTCCCCACGCCCCCCATCATGGCATACTCTCCGCTGCCCGTCACGGAGGACGCGGCTCCCCCGCCGGCGCCGGCTCCGGCTGGGTCAACGCTACAGACTGCCATCTACATGGTGTATGTTGCTTCACTTGCCACTATCAAGTGCAATCTTTCAGTGCTAATGACGAAGACAGCCTGTGGATCATTTCTTCCAACTTTACCATCTTGTTTAACAAGTATCTCATTGATACAATCGGTTTTGGTATGTACAAGCCCTCATCTGCCCCCTCAAGACGCGCTCGTGAGCTGACAAGACGCCAGGTTATCGTACGTTGTTTTCACGACTCACACGCTCACCCACTTGCACCCATGAACGCACATCTAACAGACTCTTTCTCTCTCGCTAGCTATCCTCTTGACCTGCTGGCACCTCGTCTTCGCTGCTGTCGTCACCCAGATTCTCGCCCGCACGACGACCTTGCTCGACAGTCGCCATCAGCTGCCGATCAGCGGCCGCTTTTTCATCCGTACCATCCTACCCATCGGCATCGTGTCATCAGGCTCTCTCGTCTGCTCCAATGTCGTCTACCTCTATCTCTCCGTCGCCTTCATCCAGATGCTCAAGGCCGCATCCCCCGTCGCCGTCCTCTTCACCTCCTGGGCCATGGGCGTTGCCGACCCCACCATGACCGCCATCGTCAACGTTCTCTGCATTGTCGCCGGCGTCGGCCTCGCCAGCGCCGGTGAGGTCGACATGTCCATGATCGGCACCGTCATCCAGCTCGCCGGCATCATGTTCGAGGCTTTGCGCGTTGTCCTCATTCAGAAGATGCTCAGCAACGAGGGCCTCAAAATGGATGCCCTCGTGGGTCTGTACTACTACGCACCTGTTTGCGCAGTCATGAACCTCGTCGTCGGAGCCGCGCTCGAGATGCCACACTTCAAGTACGAGGATCTCGAGCGAGCAGGGTTTATGATGCTCATACTCAATGCGGCTGTTGCTTTGCTGCTCAACTTCACCAGCATGGTCTTGGTCAGTCTCATGCCACGCCCCCGCCCCCGCACATTCTGCTGCCCAAGCTGCAACAAGACGCTAACAGGTGCAGATTGGCAAAACTTCTGGCCTCGTGACTACTCTCACGGGTATTTTCAAGAATATTTTGCTCATTGGCTGCTCCGTCCTCTTCTGGCACACCAAGATCTCTACCATCCAAGTTGTCGGCTACAGCGTCAGTCTGGCGGGCTTGATTCACTACTCTTTTGGCACGGAGAAGATTCTCGGAGCCCTCAAGGGAGCCTTGGCTATGGTCACTGGCGCTGTCGGGGCAGCATCGGTCTCGGGCGAAAAGTTCCGCCCGTCGCGGCGCATGCGCATCGGACTGGTCATCGCATTCATCACGCTATTGAGCATATGCATCTTCTTGGCGTACATGCGGCACATTGAGGCGTCGCCTTTGGAATGGGTTTGGTCAACAACTGGAGGGACGGTATAGAGAATGATTTTAATAACGCGAGTGTGTGATGGCACCGGCTTATCGCCAGACATTTTTTTGGGCGTTTCTATCTTTGGCCTTGGTATAGAAATTTCATATCCGAGCGTGGCACTGGAATGCGAAGGTCGTCGAGGTCGCGAAGCACGCCAAAGTAAGATTTCAACTGTCGGCACGGGTAGCTCCCACAAGGGTGATGTAACGCTCCATCGCGTGTTCGCTTTACGCTTCGAGATCGTGAGTAGCACCACCCAAGCTGCCTACTTGAAACATTCAGGTCAATAGTGTCCATGCCAGACGCGATCGAGGCCTCGGCTGTGAGTCTATCTGGCCTTGCTAACGCGACTGGCAGCTGGTTGGTGTGGGGTTGGTCCCGCGGAGTTGTCCCACCTCAGGCCTCCCTGTCCCTGTCAGGGCACCACTACCCCTGCACAACGCCCTCAACTTTCACCAACCCCTGAGCCCCTGAGCAGCACAGCATACTTGGAACACACAAATCGTTCGCATGCTTCTGCTAGCCAGTGACGGTCGTCGACTGACCCTGGGAGGGGGTAAACTCCGAGGATTGATCAACGACCTGGCAGCAAATGCAGCGGCCAACCAACCCGGGGTTCCTCGACTAAAGGGTAGCCGGCCGGAAAGGAAAAAGGCAACGCCTTAGCGGCTGAACCACTGAGGCAGTGGCTGGCTGACTGGCCAGCGGCGAGGCTTGGCCACGCGTAAATGGGCGCTCGAAGGAAGGACCGTATCTGGCCCTGTCAGCGTCTGATTCTCCGCATCGGCATTCCCGCCATCTATTAGTTTGGCTTGGCCTCGCTGTGCGCCAGGCTCTCTAAGATGCACGTGTAGCTCTTCCCTTGCGTCAAGTTCGATACTTTCCCGCCTCGCGAAAGGGGTAGCCTAGCACGTGTTACATGCCTCAATCTGCACTCGGCTAGCGATTATCTGTCTCCTGGCAAGTCGCTGGGCAAACGAGCAGACGTCTGGACTCGCCCCAAACATACCAACAATGACGGAGCAAGGAGACCGCCACGTTGTCTAGGCCCTGCGAAGCATTTGCGGCTTGTAGGATCCTCACGGTGACCTTGGCATCATCTGGTTCCAAGAGCTTTCGCACAGAGGCTGGGTCAGCCATGAGCCGTCCCGTGCTCCCAAGGCAGGTAGAGATGAAGTATTCACTCCAGATGCCTGCCATGCACTAGTTGGTCGTTCGCTTTGTCATTGTCTGGGCCATAGTGTTACGGGTTATACCCGTGGTATAGTATAGGCTGTGCCTATACCTCTATGAATGCAGCCCAGTTGGCTTAACGACGTTGATTCAACACGTATCCTTTGAGCTCAATTGGATAGCTGCCGTATGGCACTTACGACCGTGTGAGGGCTGTCACTAAGCCCCTTTGGGGCCGACCGTAACACATAGCAGAGATTGCCGGCAGTTTGCTGTCTCGATGTTCAAGTCCTTACCATCAAAGTCTTTCACGGGACTGTACCGGTCCCGGATGAACGATTGTTGCTTTACGGGCTACCACACATGGAGTCTCTCATCCCGTGTAGCTACCGCGATATGCCATGCTTCGCTTGCTACAATGTTCTCGCCTCGGCGAGTTCTATAGCACTGACACAGAAGCAGGCCGGCATCGGAGAGGATCATGCATCGTGAGAGCATGCGTTCATGAGCCATCCAGCCGCGTGTGAAGAGCTGACGCATCTTTTAAGCCTCAAGGTCGAGCAGTGGTGGCCTGACAGAGATGTCACATGGTATCCTGGGCTGTTGCTGCTCGATCCTGTTTTGGAACACCTGGTGATCAGTCCCGCTTCTTGTTTGGTGGGAGAAATAGACACTGTCGAACCTTTATAGGCTGCGGCCGCGATGGTGAGCAAGGACGCAGAGTAGATGAGATCCATCTTGCGCTCTTGAGTGATTCAGTTCACAATTTTGCAAATCAGTCTTGCAAACAAGTCTTACGAGACGCCGGGCCGTTGTTCAGGTGCCTTGCTCTTCAACCATGACGGTGTCTGGTCTTCATGTGTAGGATTGGCGACTTGTGACTCGTCAAGATAGACCCCGAGGATGGTGCAGATCTTGCCGCATCGAATCTTGATCCCGTAATGCCATACAGGGTGCCTTCGTCCTCTTCTTGATCGCTTCAGTAAATGTAACGAAGTATGACGGGCTGTTCGCCTCTCGCTGTCTGACTCATATGGTGGATATGATAGTCTCGAGAAAGTTTGGAGACTGCCATATTAATCTGCTGGAGGCCTGTTGAAGAGGCCAACTGTCGCTTAGTATGGTTATCATGCTTCCCAGAGACCTTGCTGACAACGATATCTCATGTTCTGGTACCTTCAACACACAAGATTGAAGATCGCAGGCTACAATGCACATTGATCGATGTTTCGAAAGACCTCATGAATGGCCATGCCTCTGCTCAGAAGTATGCTTTAGAAATACCAATATGAAAACCGACAAGTCAAGGTGCCTTAATCCCGAAATTTTCTCATACAGTTGCGCTGCGACCAGTCTCAAGTCGCTCTGTTACAACTCTTCTGACGAAACTACGTCAATGTTTGTCGGGGAGCACTCGACAGAGCAACACAGTTGCCGAGTCCAACATTCTTTATATACGGCAGCACAGAGGATATAGAATCCATGACTGAAAACAAGGAGAACAAGAAGTCACTTGAAAGCGATCAACTGAAGTGGGAGCCAAGCATTTTGTCTGGGCTGGAGGGGCCGATACCCGTGGGGGTTAGGGTTGATCGACATTTCAGCAACGTGTTGTGCTGGTCGAATCGCCACCTGCTGCCTGGATCATCAACGCATTCAACGTCAGCGGTGCAACAATAAATCCCAATAATTTTCCAAATGAAAATGTCACAGGTATACATTTCTACACAAAAACAGACCGCGAGTATATAGGCTGATCGTCACAGTTTGTCAAAACAAAAGCGCTCTACCTCGACAACGATGGCGGCGTCGTCACAGCCTTCATCGTGTCCTGCACCCCCTTCACGGCAGCCAGCGAGGCGCACAAACCCCTGTTCAAGACGGCCACTGGAAACGACTTTCTCGTCGCGACAGACCAGACGCTCTTTTACGCGCAAGGAGGCGGCCAGCCAGCGGACACTGGCACCATGACGTCGATGATCACGGGAGACGCGGCCAAGTTCCACGTCACAGGCGTGCGGAAAACCACCGAGGGAACCATCCTCCACCTGGGCTCTTTCGAGGACAGCCCCTTTGAGAAGGGCGACCTCGTCACTCAGCATATCGACATGGACAAGCGTCGTCTGCATTCCCAGATTCACGACGCCGGTCATATCATCAGCTCGGCCGTTCGCAAGCTCGCAGACGCCATCCCTGACGTCACCGAGCTCAAGGCGCAGCACTACCCCGACTCGGCGTTTGTCGAGTTCAAAGGCTTCATCGACGGCAAGCACAAAGCTGACATTGAGGCGGCTGCCAACGCCTTGATCGACGAAAACCTGCCGATCAAAGTGTGTTACTGGACGCAGGAGGAGCTGGTACGGGCATGCTGGTCGGTGCCGGAGACTCTCGTCTTGCCTGAGGGGGAGCTCGCCCGCGCCGTCGACATTGAGGGCGCGGGAGCCTATGCCTGTGGAGGCACGCACATGGCGACGACGGGTGAGGTGGGCCATGTCAGGATTCGCAACATCAAGCGCCAAAAGGGCATCTCCAAGATATCATACGAGCTGGCATAGCATCATTTCGTCCATCCGTTCACCAGGAAACAGACACATTGCATAAATCATCGCTTCATTTCATCTCATTGACCCTCGCCCTCTCAAAGACTCGAGTACGCGTTGAGGGCCAGCTGGCCTCCCAGATGGGCATACAAAACGTTGCTGCCCTCGGCGAGCTCACCCTTGCGAATAATGTCCATCATACCGGCCAAGCTCTTGCCCTCGTACACGGGATCCGTAATGAAGCCCTCAGTGCTGGCGCCAAACTTCATGGCGTCAATGGTCGTCTGGTCGGGGATGCCGTAGACGCCAGCATGATACCTGTCATCCAGGATAATGTCGGCCTCTGTGATGTCGCCCTCCGCGAGACCAATCTTGACGCCCGTCGCCTTGGCGATGCGCAGCACCTGGTCAAAGGTCTGCTGCACCTTGGCCGAGGCATCAATGCCAATGACCTTGCGCTCGGGCGACCCGTTCTTCTGCGCGAGCTTGAAGCCGGCCACCATGCCGGCCATGGTCGACCCCGTGACGGCGCAGACAATGACCGTGTCGAAGAAGACGCCGAGCTCCTTCTCCTGCGCCTCGACCTCGTAGGCCCAGCGCGCGAACCCGAGGCCGCCGAGCGGGTGGTCCGACGCGCCGGCGGGGATGTAGTACGGCCTGCGCCCGGCGTCGGCGAGCTCCGCCTTGAGCCGCGCCAGCGTGTCCTTGTGCTCAATGCCAAACGTCGACGGGTCGAGGCGCACGTCGGCGCCCATGAGGCGCGACAGCTGCAGGTTGCCGACCTTTTCGTAGCCCGGGTCCTCCCAGTCGACCCAGTGCTCCTGCACGAGCGCCGCCCGGAGGCCGAGCTTGGTCGCGACGGCCGTCACCTGCCGCGTGTGGTTCGACTGCACGCCGCCAATGCTGACGAGCGTGTCGCAGCCTTGCGCGAGCGCCTCGGAGGCGAGATATCTGCTTTCCGCGTCAGGATGCGCAGCAGGACGACCGGGAACGGACGCTCTCTGAGTGTGGGGAGGGGGGGGGGGGGGGGGGACGCCTTACTCGAGCTTGCGGGTCTTGTTGCCGCCGTATGCGAGGCCCGAATTGCAGTCCTCGCGTTTGGCGTAGACGTTGACCTTGCCGCCGAGGGCCTGGGAGATGCGGGGGAGGGGCTGGATCGGCGAGTGCCCGAAGAGAAAGCTCTCCCTCGGGATGCTGGCAAAGGGCTCGGGCAGGACGACAGACATGATGTGGTGGTGGTGTGGATGGACTCGTGGAAGACCGTCGGTGGGTTCTACACTCTGACACCTTTGTGATCCTCTAATGAGGGCGTATCATCATCTATAAGTCGACTCTCGAGCCTTAGCCTCCGAGGAGGCTATGTGCGATCTCGGAGTGGAAGACCGACGTCAGCCGCTGAGGGGGTCATCCATGCCTATCACTGGCATGACTCGACGATGCATCTCTCCCCCGGGTCCACCAAAAGTACCCAGAAGGCGTGTGTAGATAACTCGTGCGCCCCCAAAGGTTCTTGGCTTTGCCGCGACGGCCTCTCATGGGGTGACGCTGTAACACCTGGGTGGGCCTCGCTGACGGGGTTGGGTTCCACGACTTGGAGACGGCGGGGGCGGGGTCAAGAGATGCGACGGGTGAAGAGGAAGATGGTAGCAGGGTAGAGTAGGTGTGAGAGGCATGGTCAAAGTCGTAAGAGAAAAGATGGTCAGCTCAATCGCGCGTGTGTTCAACCTATCGCCTCAGTCGAGAGTCTCACGGAGGGCTACGGAAAATACATCACGTCGCAGCTGTTTGTATGATAAAAGGCTGTGACGTGTAGCAGTCAGAGTCCTGCGGAGTTGATCAGTGTTCCGGATCCCCACCTTTGGGCTCCAGATCAGATACCGACGCCAGCCATGCCATGCGGAGAAGACACAAGGTCTGACAGTCTGTAATCAGCAATCTGGCCTATGTCGGGCGGCCCCGATTGCCATTTGAGGAGCGAGGAACGGCATCCGCACAGAGTCCGATCCGGCTGTCGGATGTCGGCCTCGTAGACTTCACTGAGGAGAGCGGCAACTGTAAGACAAATCTCTTCATTCTGGGTGTATTGGGGGCGGGCTGCTTTTGGTACTGCCCTCGACTAAAATCAAACGCTTCGTTTACATGCATCACGCCTCTTTTTCACTGCCATCCATCTATTCGGCATCGAGAGGCGCACGCGGCGCCGTGTTGTTGACCTGGATACCGCCTCGCTTCTTCTCGTTGCTGTCATGGAACGGCAGCGCCCATCCGCCCTCGTTCTCCGGTGTTGACAGCCAGAGTCGCAAAAGGTGGCGGCGGGGGTGAGGAGGAGGGTGGTCTACGACTCGTCAGTCTTTATTCTTCCGCAAGCTGTCTGGCACAATTGACTCACCGACGTAGGCCGTCCTGGCGTGCAGAATGTGCGTGTTGGTCAGGAACTGAATATCGCCGACCTCAAGGATCATGTGCAAGGCCAGCGCCTGGCAGGTTTCCTCGAGAATCTTGAGGGCCCTCTCCTGCTCAGGGCTCAGGGCGGGAATGAGGCCCTGGTCGGAGAAGCGTTTCAGAGATCGCACGTAGTAGGGATCCCACTTGGAGTACAGCCTTCCCTTGCCGCCATTCTCGAGGTAGAACACGGGCTGTCTCGTCCAGCCGTCCTGACCTTCGGACACCTCGCCCTTGCGGTCGAAGTACCAGATGGGCTTGGTCAGGATCTCGGCCACATCAGGGTGCTCCTGCTGCAGCTTGTTCCAGACGGCGTGGACGCTGACGAGATCGCTCTCGCCACCCTCCTGGGCGCGGTGGACGCACAGCAGACCGACGAGGTCGCCATCGTCGGCGTGGAAGAACTGGCGAGCAGTCGTTCGGTAGATGCGAACCTTGTCAATCTGTGTGGCGTCATCACCGACGTCCTTGACATGGCCCAGGACATGTCCACGGCCGTTCTGCGAAACAAAGTAGCCGAGGTAGGTGCCGAGGCCCATGTACGCGACGGCATTCTTGTGAGGGCCCCATTGCTGGGCAGGGAAGTTCTTGAACAGAATGAAGCCCTTGCCGTCGATGAGGTCGCTGCGCAGATTACCGAGAATCTTGCTGAGGTTGGGCAGCGGGAAGTTTTCCTTGACTAGGTCAGACAAGAGTGTACATCCGGCATGGCAAGATGACATACCTTGGTGATGCCGGTCAGCGCCGTGCCGCTCGCAATGAAGGCGTCGGCAGTGCGGCTGAGCTCTTCCACCTCCTCAGGGGTAAGGGGGTGAGTCCATCGCTCAGGGTTGTTGACGAACTCGTCCTTGTGCCAGACTGTTGGGCCGGTGATCTCCTTGGGAAAATCCTCATAGGGGCGCAGCTTCTCGTAGAGAGGGTTGTGCTGGCCCGACGTGCGGATACCGTCGGGGAAGATCTCCCGCGGCGCTTCGGCGTTGTTGCCCTTCCACTTGGCCGCAGCCGGGGACGGGAGGGTCGTGGCTTCGTTGACGAGGACACCGGGAGCCATGTTGACGTTCTGCAAAGTAAATCACACGTATGTACAGTTGTGCTGCAAATATGCCACTTGCTTCTTCTCACGCTTGAGAGACAATCGTGTGCGACCCCCCGCGGGCGAAGTGTCCTCTACTTGAAGGATTTCGGCATTTGAAATGCCCCTCACGGAGACAGTACATCGTGACGTAGAGACGCGCGACTGGTGATGAGGACAGCCGTGTACGGCATGGCGTGCTGCAGTGCGATAGGTAAAGATTCGCGAGCTCGCGGGCACAGATGGCGTGCTCAGGGGTCCTATATCGCGAGAGTGGTCTCGGATTGCGTGACCGTCAACGGTGCGGAGTCGGGCGATCACTCCCACCGGTGCTGTCGCCCCGGAAGAAAGGCAGAATCAAGTGCCGTGATCGCAGCGTGGGACTCGGCAGTGATGCTCGGTCGCCGTCCACCGTTGGCTGCTGGACGATGTTGATGGAGCGCGACGACATGAATCTGGCATCGACCCAGTCTGTCGGTTCGCTTGCGTGCTGAGAGGACCCAGCTCTAAGAGAGGTCCGCACTAGGGACTGAAGGCTGCCTCGTGCCTTGATCTCCCGTCACTCAAAGAGGAAATGGTGGTTCGAGAATCAACGCAACGTCAGTCGACATTCGTCCGAGTCAATGTCTGCCATCAAGGGACGCAACGAGCAGTAGCTCTTTCGAGTCGCGCCACGCAGTCTTGGGGTCAAATCCCGATGTGTCTGGCGTGGAGAATGCGACCCCACGATCTTGCGGCTTGCAGATGTACGTATGGAACGAGATCACGTGCATATTCCCCTCCAAGCCTCCAAGCCTCCAAGCTGGGGGAA